>NC_082721.1:54430242-54732165 GCF_030144855.1 Hypanus sabinus | reverse complement strand
TCCAGAATTTACTTTCAGTAACAACACATTCTCTAAATAGTGGAACATTAGAGTTTTTGGTACTAAAGCAAGTCAATGGCTGTTCCATTCCAAATGGTACCATGTAGGTTCCTATATTCAGCTTGCATTGGTGAACTCCATGGCACTGAGCACTCTACATGCAATATGTACACAGTTCCAAATCACATGGAGTAGTTATGTACACAACCTTACCACGAAATGCATTGAATAGAAAGTAAAGCTTTGAACACAATGGAGTGTCAAGTACAATTTTGGTGAAAACAAGTATCTGCTAACATGATGTAAACCTTATTATTATACTCACCATATGATTTAGAATAGTCTGCAAACAATTTTCTGAGTGTGCTACCTGAGCTCCAGAATTTACTTTCAGTAACAACACATTTTCTACATAGTGCAACATTAGAGTTTGCAGTACTAAAGCAAGTCAATGGCTGTTCCATTTCAAATGGTACCAGGTAGGTTCCTCAATTCAGCTTGCATTGGTGTATTCCATGGCACTGAGCACTCTACATGCAATATCTACACTGTTCCAAATCACCCTGAGTAGTTATGTACACTACCTTACCAGAAAATGCATTGAATACAAAGTAAAGCATTCGACACAATGGAGTGCCAAGTACAATTTTGCTAAAAACAGGTATTTGCTAACATGATGTAAACCTTATTATTATGCTCACCATATGATTTAGAATAGTCTGCAAACAATTTTATGAGTGTGCTACCTAAGCTCCAGAATTTACTTTCAGTAACAACACATTCTCTACATAGTGCAACATTAGAGTTTGCAGTACTAAAGCAAGTCAATGGCTGTTCCATTCCAAATGGTACCATGTAGGTTCCTATATTCAGCTTGCATTGGTGAACTCCATGGCACTGAGCACTCTACATGCAATATGTACACAGTTCCAAATCACATGGAGTAGTTATGTACACAACCTTACCACGAAATGCATTGAATAGAAAGTAAAGCTTTAAACACAATGGAGTGTCAAGTACAATTTTGGTGAAAACAAGTATGTGCTAACATGATGTAAACCTTATTATTATACTCACCATATTATTCAGAATCGTCTGCAACCAATTTTATGTGTGTCCTTCCTAATCTCCAGAATTTACTTTCAGTAACAACACATTCTCTACATGGTGGGACATTAGAGTTTGCAGTACTAAAGCAAGTCCATGGCTGTTCCATTCCAAATGGTACCAGGTAGATTCCTTTATTCAGCTTGCATTCTGTACTCCATGGCACTGAGCACTCTACATGCAATATGTACACAGTTCCAAATCACATGGAGTAGTTAGGTACACAACCTTACCACGAAAAGCATTGAATAGAAAGTGAAGCATTGAACACAATGGAGTGTCAAGTACAATTTTGGTGAAATCAAGTATGTGCTAACATGATGTAAACCTTATTATTATACTCACCATATGATTTAGAATCGTCTGCAACCAATTTTATGTGTGTGCTACTTAAGCTCCAGAATTTACTTTCATTAACAACACATTCTCTACATAGTGGAACATTAGAGTTTGCAGTACTAAAGCAAGTCCATGGCTGTTCCATTACAAATGGTACCAGGTAGATTCCTATATTCAGCTTGCATTCTGTACTCCATGGCACTGAGCACTCTACATGCAATATCTACACAGTTCCAAATCACATGGAGTAGTTATGTACACAACCTTACCACGAAATGCATTGAATAGAAAGTAAAGCTTTAAACACAATGGAGTGTCAAGTACAATTTTGGTGAAAACAAGTATGTGCTAACATGATGTAAACCTTATTATTATACTCACCATATGATTCAGAATCGTCTGCAACCAATTTTATGTGTGTCCTTCCTAATCTCCAGAATTTACTTTCAGTAACAACACATTCTCTACATGGTGGGACATTAGAGTTTGCAGTACTAAAGCAAGTCCATGGCTGTTCCATTCCAAATGGTACCAGGTAGATTCCTTTATTCAGCTTGCATTCTGTACTCCATGGCACTGAGCACTCTACATGCAATATGTACACAGTTCCAAATCACATGGAGTAGTTAGGTACACAACCTTACCACGAAATGCATTGAATAGAAAGTGAAGCATTGAACACAATGGAGTGTCAAGTACAATTTTGGTGAAAACAAGTATGTGCTAACATGATGTAAACCTTATTATTATACTCACCATATGATTTAGAATCGTCTGCAACCAATTTTATGTGTGTGCTACTTAAGCTCCAGAATTTACTTTCATTAACAACACATTCTCTACATAGTGGAACATTAGAGTTTGCAGTACTAAAGCAAGTCCATGGCTGTTCCATTACAAATGGTACCAGGTAGATTCCTATATTCAGCTTGCATTCTGTACTCCATGGCACTGAGCACTCTACATGCAATATCTACACAGTTCCAAATCACACTGAGTAGTTATGTACACAACTTTACCACGAAATGCATTGAATAGAAAGTAAAGCATTGAACAAAATGGAGTGTCAAGTACAATTTCGCTGGAAACTAGTATGTGCTAACATGATGTAAACCTTATTATTATACTCACCATATGATTTAGAATCGTCTGCAACCAATTTTATGTGTGTGCTACCTAAGCTCCAGAATTTACTTTCAGTAACAACACATTCTCTAAATAGTGGAACATTAGAGTTTTTGGTACTAAAGCAAGTCAATGGCTGTTCCATTCCAAATGGTACCATGTAGGTTCCTATATTCAGCTCTCATTGGTGAACTCCATGGCACTGAGCACTCTACATGCAATATGTACACAGTTCCAAATCACATGGAGTAGTTATGTACACAACCTTACCACGAAATGCATTGAATAGAAAGTAAAGCTTTGAACACAATGGAGTGTCAAGTACAATTTTGGTGAAAACAAGTATCTGCTAACATGATGTAAACCTTATTATTATACTCACCATATGATTTAGAATAGTCTGCAAACAATTTTCTGAGTGTGCTACCTGAGCTCCAGAATTTACTTTCAGTAACAACACATTTTCTACATAGTGCAACATTAGAGTTTGCAGTACTAAAGCAAGTCAATGGCTGTTCCATTTCAAATGGTACCAGGTAGGTTCCTCAATTCAGCTTGCATTGGTGTATTCCATGGCACTGAGCACTCTACATGCAATATCTACACTGTTCCAAATCACCCTGAGTAGTTAAGTACACTACCTTACCAGAAAATGCATTGAATACAAAGTAAAGCATTCGACACAATGGAGTGCCAAGTACAATTTTGCTAAAAACAGGTATTTGCTAACATGATGTAAACCTTATTATTATGCTCACCATATGATTTAGAATAGTCTGCAAACAATTTTATGAGTGTGCTACCTAAGCTCCAGAATTTACTTTCAGTAACAACACATTTTCTACATAGTGCAACATTAGAGTTTGCAGTACTAAAGCAAGTCAATGGCTGTTCCATTTCAAATGGTACCAGGTAGGTTCCTCAATTCAGCTTGCATTGGTGTATTCCATGGCACTGAGCACTCTACATGCAATATCTACACAGTTCCAATTCACATGGAGTAGTTATGTACACAACCTTACCACGAAATGCATTGAATAGAAAGTAAACCTTTGAACACAATGGAGTGTCAAGTACAATTTTGGTGAAAACAAGTATCTGCTAACATGATGTAAACCTTATTATTATACTCACCATATGATTTAGAATAGTCTGCAAACAATTTTATGAGTGTGTCTACCTAAGCTCCAGAATTTACTTTCAGTAACAACTCATTTTCTACATAGTGCAACATTAGAGTTTGCAGTACTAAAGCAAGTCAATGGCTGTTCCATTCCAAATGGTACCATGTAGGTTCCTATATTCAGCTTGCATTGGTGAACTCCATGGCACTGAGCACTCTACATGCAATATGTACACAGTTCCAAATCACATTGATTAGTTAGGTACACAACCTTACCACGAAATGCATTGAATAGTAAGTAATGCATTGAACACAATGGAGTGTCAAGTACAATTTTGGTGAAAACAAGTATGTGCTAACATGATGTAAACCTTATTATTATACTCACCATATGATTTAGAATTGTCTGCAACCAATTATATGAGTGTGCTACCTAAGCTCCAGAATTTACTTTCAGGAACAACACATTTTCTACATAGTGCAACATTAGAGTTTGCAGTGCAAAAGCAAGTCAATGGCTGTTCCATTCCAAATGGTACCAGGTAGGTTCCTCAATTCAGCTGGCATTGGTATATTCCATGGCACTGAGCACTCTACATGCAATATCTGCGCAGTTCCAAATCACACTGAGTAGTTATGTACAGAAATTTACCACGAAATGCATTGAATAGAAAGTAACGCATTGAACACAATGGAGTGTCAAGTACAATTTCGCTGAAAACTAGTATGTGCTAACATGATTTAAACCTTATTATTATACTCACCATATGATTCAGAATCGTCTGCAACCAATTTTATGTGTGTGCTTCCTAATCTCCTGAATTTACTTTCAGTAACAACACATTCTCTACATGGTGGGACATTAGAGTTTGCAGTACTAAAGCAAGTCAATGGCTGATCCATTCCAAATGGTACAAGGCAGGTTCCTATATTCAGCTTGCATTGGTGTATTCCATGGCACTGAGCACTCTACATGCAATATCTACACTGTTCCAAATCACCCTGAGTAGTTATGTACACAACCTTACCAGAAAATGCATTGAATAGAAAGTAAAGCATTCAACACAACGGAGTGCCAAGTACAATTTTGCTAAAAACAGGTATTTGCTAACATGATGTAAACCTTATTATTATGCTCACCATATGATTTAGAATAGTCTGCAAACAATTTTATGAGTGTGCTACCTAAGCTCCAGAATTTACTTTCAGTAACAACACATTTTCTACATAGTGCAACATTAGAGTTTGCAGTACTAAAGCAAGTCAATGGCTGTTCCATTCCAAATGGTACCAGGTAGATTCCTATATTCAGCTTGCATTCTGTACTCCATGGCACTGAGCACTCTACATGCAATATCTACACAGTTCCAAATCACACTGAGTAGTTATGTACACAACTTTACCACGAAATGCATTGAATAGAAAGTAAAGCATTGAACAAAATGGAGTGTCAAGTACAATTTCGCTGGAAACTAGTATGTGCTAACATGATGTAAACCTTATTATTATACTCACCATATGATTTAGAATCGTCTGCAACCAATTTTATGTGTGTGCTACCTAAGCTCCAGAATTTACTTTCAGTAACAACACATTCTCTAAATAGTGGAACATTAGAGTTTTTGGTACTAAAGCAAGTCAATGGCTGTTCCATTCCAAATGGTACCATGTAGGTTCCTATATTCAGCTTGCATTGGTGAACTCCATGGCACTGAGCACTCTACATGCAATATGTACACAGTTCCAAATCACATGGAGTAGTTATATACACAACCTTACCACGAAATGCATTGAATAGAAAGTAAAGCTTTAAACACAATGGAGTGTCAAGTACAATTTTGGTGAAAACAAGTATGTGCTAACATGATGTAAACCTTATTATTATACTCACCATATGATTTAGAATCGTCTGCAACCAATTTTATGTGTGTGCTACTTAAGCTCCAGAATTTACTTTCATTAACAACACATTCTCTACATAGTGGAACATTAGAGTTTGCAGTACTAAAGCAAGTCCATGGCTGTTCCATTACAAATGGTACCAGGTAGATTCCTATATTCAGCTTGCATTCTGTACTCCATGGCACTGAGCACTCTACATGCAATATCTACACAGTTCCAAATCACACTGAGTAGTTATGTACACAACTTTACCACGAAATGCATTGAATAGAAAGTAAAGCATTGAACAAAATGGAGTGTCAAGTACAATTTCGCTGGAAACTAGTATGTGCTAACATGATGTAAACCTTATTATTATACTCACCATATGATTTAGAATTGTCTGCAACCAATTATATGAGTGTGCTACCTAAGCTCCAGAATTTACTTTCAGGAACAACACATTTTCTACATAGTGCAACATTAGAGTTTGCAGTGCAAAAGCAAGTCAATGGCTGTTCCATTCCAAATGGTACCAGGTAGGTTCCTCAATTCAGCTGGCATTGGTATATTCCATGGCACTGAGCACTCTACATGCAATATCTGCGCAGTTCCAAATCACACTGAGTAGTTATGTACAGAAATTTACCACGAAATGCATTGAATAGAAAGTAACGCATTGAACTCAATGGAGTGTCAAGTACAATTTCGCTGAAAACTAGTATGTGCTAACATGATTTAAACCTTATTATTATACTCACCATATGATTCAGAATCGTCTGCAACCAATTTTATGTGTGTGCTTCCTAATCTCCTGAATTTACTTTCAGTAACAACACATTCTCTACATGGTGGGACATTAGAGTTTGCAGTACTAAAGCAAGTCAATGGCTGATCCATTCCAAATGGTACAAGGCAGGTTCCTATATTCAGCTTGCATTGGTGTATTCCATGGCACTGAGCACTCTACATGCAATATCTACACTGTTCCAAATCACCCTGAGTAGTTATGTACACAACCTTACCAGAAAATGCATTGAATAGAAAGTAAAGCATTCAACACAACGGAGTGCCAAGTACAATTTTGCTAAAAACAGGTATTTGCTAACATGATGTAAACCTTATTATTATGCTCACCATATGATTTAGAATAGTCTGCAAACAATTTTATGAGTGTGCTACCTAAGCTCCAGAATTTACTTTCAGTAACAACACATTTTCTACATAGTGCAACATTAGAGTTTGCAGTACTAAAGCAAGTCAATGGCTGTTCCATTCCAAATGGTACCAGGTAGATTCCTATATTCAGCTTGCATTCTGTACTCCATGGCACTGAGCACTCTACATGCAATATCTACACAGTTCCAAATCACACTGAGTAGTTATGTACACAACTTTACCACGAAATGCATTGAATAGAAAGTAAAGCATTGAACAAAATGGAGTGTCAAGTACAATTTCGCTGGAAACTAGTATGTGCTAACATGATGTAAACCTTATTATTATACTCACCATATGATTTAGAATCGTCTGCAACCAATTTTATGTGTGTGCTACCTAAGCTCCAGAATTTACTTTCAGTAACAACACATTCTCTAAATAGTGGAACATTAGAGTTTTTGGTACTAAAGCAAGTCAATGGCTGTTCCATTCCAAATGGTACCATGTAGGTTCCTATATTCAGCTTGCATTGGTGAACTCCATGGCACTGAGCACTCTACATGCAATATGTACACAGTTCCAAATCACATGGAGTAGTTATATACACAACCTTACCACGAAATGCATTGAATAGAAAGTAAAGCTTTAAACACAATGGAGTGTCAAGTACAATTTTGGTGAAAACAAGTATGTGCTAACATGATGTAAACCTTATTATTATACTCACCATATGATTTAGAATCGTCTGCAACCAATTTTATGTGTGTGCTACTTAAGCTCCAGAATTTACTTTCATTAACAACACATTCTCTACATAGTGGAACATTAGAGTTTGCAGTACTAAAGCAAGTCCATGGCTGTTCCATTACAAATGGTACCAGGTAGATTCCTATATTCAGCTTGCATTCTGTACTCCATGGCACTGAGCACTCTACATGCAATATCTACACAGTTCCAAATCACACTGAGTAGTTATGTACACAACTTTACCACGAAATGCATTGAATAGAAAGTAAAGCATTGAACAAAATGGAGTGTCAAGTACAATTTCGCTGGAAACTAGTATGTGCTAACATGATGTAAACCTTATTATTATACTCACCATATGATTTAGAATCGTCTGCAACCAATTTTATGTGTGTGCTACCTAAGCTCCAGAATTTACTTTCAGTAACAACACATTCTCTAAATAGTGGAACATTAGAGTTTTTGGTACTAAAGCAAGTCAATGGCTGTTCCATTCCAAATGGTACCATGTAGGTTCCTATATTCAGCTTGCATTGGTGAACTCCATGGCACTGAGCACTCTACATGCAATATGTACACAGTTCCAAATCACATGGAGTAGTTATGTACACAACCTTACCACGAAATGCATTGAATAGAAAGTAAAGCTTTAAACACAATGGAGTGTCAAGTACAATTTTGGTGAAAACAAGTATGTGCTAACATGATGTAAACCTTATTATTATACTCACCATATGATTCAGAATCGTCTGCAACCAATTTTATGTGTGTCCTTCCTAATCTCCAGAATTTACTTTCAGTAACAACACATTCTCTACATGGTGGGACATTAGAGTTTGCAGTACTAAAGCAAGTCCATGGCTGTTCCATTCCAAATGGTACCAGGTAGATTCCTTTATTCAGCTTGCATTCTGTACTCCATGGCACTGAGCACTCTACATGCAATATGTACACAGTTCCAAATCACATGGAGTAGTTAGGTACACAACCTTACCACGAAATGCATTGAATAGAAAGTGAAGCATTGAACACAATGGAGTGTCAAGTACAATTTTGGTGAAAACAAGTATGTGCTAACATGATGTAAACCTTATTATTATACTCACCATATGATTTAGAATCGTCTGCAACCAATTTTATGTGTGTGCTACTTAAGCTCCAGAATTTACTTTCATTAACAACACATTCTCTACATAGTGGAACATTAGAGTTTGCAGTACTAAAGCAAGTCCATGGCTGTTCCATTACAAATGGTACCAGGTAGATTCCTATATTCAGCTTGCATTCTGTACTCCATGGCACTGAGCACTCTACATGCAATATCTACACAGTTCCAAATCACACTGAGTAGTTATGTACACAACTTTACCACGAAATGCATTGAATAGAAAGTAAAGCATTGAACAAAATGGAGTGTCAAGTACAATTTCGCTGGAAACTAGTATGTGCTAACATGATGTAAACCTTATTATTATACTCACCATATGATTTAGAATCGTCTGCAACCAATTTTATGTGTGTGCTACCTAAGCTCCAGAATTTACTTTCAGTAACAACACATTCTCTAAATAGTGGAACATTAGAGTTTTTGGTACTAAAGCAAGTCAATGGCTGTTCCATTCCAAATGGTACCATGTAGGTTCCTATATTCAGCTTGCATTGGTGAACTCCATGGCACTGAGCACTCTACATGCAATATGTACACAGTTCCAAATCACATGGAGTAGTTATGTACACAACCTTACCACGAAATGCATTGAATAGAAAGTAAAGCTTTGAACACAATGGAGTGTCAAGTACAATTTTGGTGAAAACAAGTATCTGCTAACATGATGTAAACCTTATTATTATACTCACCATATGATTTAGAATAGTCTGCAAACAATTTTCTGAGTGTGCTACCTGAGCTCCAGAATTTACTTTCAGTAACAACACATTTTCTACATAGTGCAACATTAGAGTTTGCAGTACTAAAGCAAGTCAATGGCTGTTCCATTTCAAATGGTACCAGGTAGGTTCCTCAATTCAGCTTGCATTGGTGTATTCCATGGCACTGAGCACTCTACATGCAATATCTACACTGTTCCAAATCACCCTGAGTAGTTATGTACACTACCTTACCAGAAAATGCATTGAATACAAAGTAAAGCATTCGACACAATGGAGTGCCAAGTACAATTTTGCTAAAAACAGGTATTTGCTAACATGATGTAAACCTTATTATTATGCTCACCATATGATTTAGAATAGTCTGCAAACAATTTTATGAGTGTGCTACCTAAGCTCCAGAATTTACTTTCAGTAACAACACATTCTCTACATAGTGGAACATTAGAGTTTGCAGTACTAAAGCAAGTCCATGGCTGTTCCATTCCAAATGGTACCAGGTAGATTCCTATATTCAGCTTGCATTCTGTACTCCATGGCACTGAGCACTCTACATGCAATATCTACACAGTTCCAAATCACACTGAGTAGTTATGTACACAACTTTACCACGAAATGCATTGAATAGTAAGTAAAGCATTGAACAAAATGGAGTGTCAAGTACAATTTCGCTGGAAACTAGTATGTGCTAACATGATGTAAACCTTATTATTATACTCACCATATGATTTAGAATAGTCTGCAAACAATTATATGAGTGTGCTACCTAAGCACCAGAATTCACTTTCAGGAACAACACATTTTCTACATAGTGCAACATCAGAGTTTGCAGTACTAAAGCAAGTCAATGGCTGTTCCATTTCAAATGGTACCAGGTAGGTTCCTCAATTCAGCTTGCATTGGTGTATTCCATGGCACTGAGCACTCTACATGCAATATCTGTGCAGTTTCAAATCACACTGAGTAGTTATGTGCACAACCTTACCACGAAATGCATTGAATAGAAAGTAAAGCATTGAACAAAATGGAGTGTCAAGTACAATTTCGCTGAAAACTAGTATGTGCTAACATGATGTAAACCTTATTCTTATACTCACCATATGATTTAGAATCGTCTGCAACTAATTTTATGTGTGTGCTACCTAAGCTCCAGAATTTACTTTCAGTAACAACACATTCTCTACATAGTGGAACATTAGAGTTTTTGGTACTAAAGCAAGTCAATGGCTGTTCCATTCCAAATGGTACCAGGTAGGTTCCTATATTCAGCTTGCATTGGTGTACTCCATGGCACTGAGCACTCTACATGCAATATCTACACAGCTCCAATTCACATGGAGTAGTTATGTACACAACCTTACCACGAAATGCATTGAATAGAAAGTAAAGCTTTGAACACAATGAAGTGTCAAGTACAATTTTGGTGAAAACAAGTATCTGCTAACATGATGTAAACATTATTATACTCACCATATGATTTAGAATCGTCTGCAACCAATTTTATGACTGTGCTACCTAAGCACCAGAATTCACTTTCAGGAACAACGCATTCTCTACATAGTGGAACATTAGAGTTTGCAGTACTAAAGCAAGTCAATGGCTGTTCCATTCCAAATGGTACCATGTAGGTTCCTATATTCAGATTGCATTGGTGTATTCCATGGCACAGAGCACTCTACATGCAATATCTACACAGTTCCAATTCACATGGAGTAGTTATGTACACAACCTTACCACGAAATGCATTGAATAGAAAGTAAAGCTTTGAACACAATGGAGTGTCAAGTACAGTTTTGGTGAAAACAAATATCTGCTAACATGATGTAAACCTTATTATTATACTCACCATATGATTTAGAATAGTCTGCAAACAATTTTATGAGTGTGTCTACCTAAGCTCCAGAATCTACTTTCAGTAACAACTCATTTTCTACATAGTGCAACATTAGAGTTTGCAGTACTAAAGCAAGTCAATGGACGTTCCATTCCAAATGGTACCATGTAGGTTCCTATATTCAGCTTGCATTGGTGAACTCCATGGCACTGAGCACTCTACATGCAATATGTACACAGTTCCAAATCACATGGAGTAGTTAGGTACACAACCTTACCACGAAATGCATTGAATAGAAAGTAAAGCATTGAACACAATGGAGTGTCAAGTACAATTTTGGTGAAAACAAGTATGTGCTAACATGATGTAAACCTTATTATTATACTCACCATATGATTTAGAATTGTCTGCAACCAATTATATGAGTGTGCTACCTAAGCTCCAGAATTTACTTTCAGGAACAACACATTTTCTACATGGTGGGACATTAGAGTTTGCAGTACAAAAGCAAGTCAATGGCTGTTCCATTCCAAATGGTACCAGGTAGTTTCCTATATTCAGCTTGCATTGGTGTATTCCATTGCACTGCGCACTCTACATGCAATATCTACACTGTTCCAAATCACCCTGAGTAGTTATGTACACAACCTTACCAGAAAATGCATTGAATAGAAAGTAAAGCATTCAACACAATGGAGTGTCAATTAAAATTTCGCTAAAAACAGGTATTTGCTAACATGATGTAAACCTTATTATTATACTCACCATATGATTTAGAATCGTCTGCAACCAATTTTATGTGTGTGCTAACTAAGCTCCAGAATTTACTTTCATTAACAACACATTCTCTACATAGTGGAACATTAGAGTTTGCAGTACTAAAGCAAGTCCATGGCTGTTCCATTACAAATGGTACCAGGTAGATTCCTATATTCAGCTTGCATTCTGTACTCCATGGCACTGAGCACTCTACATGCAATATCTACACAGTTCCAAATCACACTGAGTAGTTATGTACACAACTTTACCACGAAATGCATTGAATAGAAAGTAAAGCATTGAACAAAATGGAGTGTCAAGTACAATTTCGCTGGAAACTAGTATGTGCTAACATGATGTAAACCTTATTATTATACTCACCATATGATTTAGAATCGTCTGCAACCAATTTTATGTGTGTGCTACCTAAGCTCCAGAATTTACTTTCAGTAACAACACATTCTCTAAATAGTGGAACATTAGAGTTTTTGGTACTAAAGCAAGTCAATGGCTGTTCCATTCCAAATGGTACCATGTAGGTTCCTATATTCAGCTTGCATTGGTGAACTCCATGGCACTGAGCACTCTACATGCAATATGTACACAGTTCCAAATCACATGGAGTAGTTATGTACACAACCTTACCACGAAATGCATTGAATAGAAAGTAAAGCTTTAAACACAATGGAGTGTCAAGTACAATTTTGGTGAAAACAAGTATGTGCTAACATGATGTAAACCTTATTATTATACTCACCATATGATTCAGAATCGTCTGCAACCAATTTTATGTGTGTCCTTCCTAATCTCCAGAATTTACTTTCAGTAACAACACATTCTCTACATGGTGGGACATTAGAGTTTGCAGTACTAAAGCAAGTCCATGGCTGTTCCATTCCAAATGGTACCAGGTAGATTCCTTTATTCAGCTTGCATTCTGTACTCCATGGCACTGAGCACTCTACATGCAATATGTACACAGTTCCAAATCACATGGAGTAGTTAGGTACACAACCTTACCACGAAATGCATTGAATAGAAAGTAAAGCATTGAACACAATGGAGTGTCAAGTACAATTTTGGTGAAAACAAGTATGTGCTAACATGATGTAAACCTTATTATTATACTCACCATATGATTTAGAATCGTCTGCAACCAATTTTATGTGTGTGCTACCTAAGCTCCAGAATTTACTTTCATTAACAACACATTCTCTACATAGTGGAACATTAGAGTTTGCAGTACTAAAGCAAGTCCATGGCTGTTCCATTACAAATGGTACCAGGTAGATTCCTATATTCAGCTTGCATTCTGTACTCCATGGCACTGAGCACTCTACATGCAATATCTACACAGTTCCAAATCACACTGAGTAGTTATGTACACAACTTTACCACGAAATGCATTGAATAGAAAGTAAAGCATTGAACAAAATGGAGTGTCAAGTACAATTACGCTGGAAACTAGTATGTGCTAACATGATGTAAACCTTATTATTATACTCACCATATGATTTAGAATCGTCTGCAACCAATTTTATGTGTGTGCTACCTAAGCTCCAGAATTTACTTTCAGTAACAACACATTCTCTACATAGTGGAACATTAGAGTTTTTGGTACTAAAGCAAGTCAATGGCTGTTCCATTCCAAATGGTACCAGGTAGGTTCCTATATTCAGCTTGCATTGGTGTACTCCATGGCACTGAGCACTCTACATGCAATATCTACACAGCTCCAATTCACATGGAGTAGTTATGTACACAACCTTACCACGAAATGCATTGAATAGAAAGTAAAGCTTTGAACACAATGGAGTGTCAAGTACAATTTTGGTGAAAACAAGTATCTGCTAACATGATGTAAACATTATTATACTCACCATATGATTTAGAATCGTCTGCAACCAATTTTATGACTGTGCTACCTAAGCACCAGAATTCACTTTCAGGAACAACGCATTCTCTACATAGTGGAACATTAGAGTTTGCAGTACTAAAGCAAGTCCATGGCTGTTCCATTACAAATGGTACCAGGTAGGTTCCTCAATTCAGCTTGCATTGGTGTATTCCATGGCACTGAGCACTCTACATGCAATATCTACACTGTTCCAAATCACCCTGAGTAGTTATGTACACTACCTTACCAGAAAATGCATTGAATACAAAGTAAAGCATTCGACACAATGGAGTGCCAAGTACAATTTTGCTAAAAACAGGTATTTGCTAACATGATGTAAACCTTATTATTATGCTCACCATATGATTTAGAATAGTCTGCAAACAATTTTATGAGTGTGCTACCTAAGCTCCAGAATTTACTTTCAGTAACAACACATTTTCTACATAGTGCAACATTAGAGTTTGCAGTACTAAAGCAAGTCAATGGCTGTTCCATTTCAAATGGTAGCAGGTAGGTTCCTCAATTCAGCTTGCATTGGTGTATTCCATGGCACTGAGCACTCTACATGCAATATCTACACAGTTCCAATTCACATGGTGTAGTTATGTACACAACCTTACCACGAAATGCATTGAATAGAAAGTAAAGCTTTGAACACAATGGAGTGTCAAGTACAATTTTATGAAAACAAGTATCTGCTAACATGATGTAAACCTTATTATTATACTCACCATATGATTTAGAATAGTCTGCAAACAATTTTATGAGTGTGTCTACCTAAGCTCCAGAATTTACTTTCAGTAACAACTCATTTTCTACATAGTGCAACGTTAGAGTATGCAGTACTAAAGCAAGTCAATGGCTGTTCCATTTCAAATGGTACCAGGTAGGTTCCTCAATTCAGCTTGCATTGGTGTATTCCATGGCACTGAGCACTCTACATGCAATATCTACACAGTTCCAATTCACATGGAGTAGTTATGTACACAACCTTACCACGAAATGCATTGAATAGAAAGTAAAGCTTTGAACACAATGGAGTGTCAAGTACAGTTTTGGTGAAAACAAATATCTGCTAACATGATGTAAACCTTATTATTATACTCACCATATGATTTAGAATTGTCTGCAACCAATTTTATGAGTGTGTCTACCTAAGCTCCAGAATTTACTTTCAGTAACAACTCATTTTCTACATAGTGGAACATTAGAGTTTGCAGTACTAAAGCAAGTCAATGGCTGTTCCATTCCAAATGGTACCATGTAGGTTCCTATATTCAGCTTGCATTGGTGAACTCCATGGCACTGAGCACTCTACATGCAATATGTACACAGTTCCAAATCACATGGAGTAGTTATGTACACAACCTTACCACGAAATGCATTGAATAGAAAGTAAAGCATTGAACACAATGAAGTGTCAAGTACAATTTTGGTGAAAACAAGTATGTGCTAACATGATGTAAACCTTATTATTATACTCACCATATGATTTAGAATTGTCTGCAACCAATTTTATGAGTGTGCTACCTAAGCTCCAGAATTTACTTTGAGGAACAACACATTTTCTACATAGTGCAACATTAGAGTTTGCAGTACTAAAGCAAGTCAATGGCTATTCCATTCCAAATGGTACCAGGTAGGTTCCTCAATTCAGCTTGCATTGGTGTATTCCATGGCACTGAGCACTCTACATGCAATATCTGCGCAGTTCCAAATCACACTGAGTAGTTATGTACACAAATTTACCACGAAATGCATTGAATAGAAAGTAAAGCATTGAACACAATGGAGTGTCAAGTACAATTTCGCTGAAAACTAGTATGTGCTAACATGATGTAAACCTTATTATTATACTCACCATATGATTTAGAATCGTCTGCAACCAATTTTAAGTGTGTGCTACCTAAGCTCCAGAATTAACTTTCAGTAACAACACATTCTCTACATAGTGGAACATTAGAGTTTGCAGTACTAAAGCAAGTCAATGGCTGTTCCATTCCAAATGGTACCAGGTAGGTTCCTATATTCAGCTTGCATTGGTGTATTCCATGGCACTGAGCACTCTACATGCAATATCTACACTGTTCCAAATCACCCTGAGTAGTTATGTACACAACCTTACCAGAAAATGCATTGAATAGAAAGTAAAGCATTCGATACAATGGAGTGCCAAGTACAATTTTGCTAAAAACAGGTATTTGCTAACATGATGTAAACCTTATTATTATGCTCACCATATGATTTAGAATAGTCTGCAAACAATTTTATGAGTGTGCTACCTAAGCTCCAGAATTTACTTTCAGTAACAACACATTTTCTACATAGTGCAACATTAGAGTTTGCAGTACTAAAGCAAGTCAATGGCTGTTCCATTTCAAATGGTACCAGGTAGGTTCCTCAATTCAGCTTGCATTGGTGTATTCCATGGCACTGAGCACTCTACATGCAATATCTACACAGTTCCAATTCACATGGTGTAGTTATGTACACAACCTTACCACGAAATGCATTGAATAGAAAGTAAAGCTTTGAACACAATGGAGTGTCAAGTACAATTTTGGTGAAAACAAGTATCTGCTAACATGATGTAAACCTTATTATTATACTCACCATATGATTTAGAATAGTCTGCAAACAATTTTATGAGTGTGTCTACCTAAGCTCCAGAATTTACTTTCAGTAACAACTCATTTTCTACATAGTGCAACGTTAGAGTATGCAGTACTAAAGCAAGTCAATGGCTGTTCCATTTCAAATGGTACCAGGTAGGTTCCTCAATTCAGCTTGCATTGGTGTATTCCATGGCACTGAGCACTCTACATGCAATATCTACACAGTTCCAATTCACATGGAGTAGTTATGTACACAACCTTACCACGAAATGCATTCAATAGAAAGTAAAGCTTTGAACACAATGGAGTGTCAAGTACAGTTTTGGTGAAAACAAATATCTGCTAACATGATGTAAACCTTATTATTATACTCACCATATGATTTAGAATTGTCTGCAACCAATTTTATGAGTGTGTCTACCTAAGCTCCAGAATTTACTTTCAGTAACAACTCATTTTCTACATAGTGGAACATTAGAGTTTGCAGTACTAAAGCAAGTCAATGGCTGTTCCATTCCAAATGGTACCATGTAGGTTCCTATATTCAGCTTGCATTGGTGAACTCCATGGCACTGAGCACTCTACATGCAATATGTACACAGTTCCAAATCACATGGAGTAGTTATGTACACAACCTTACCACGAAATGCATTGAATAGAAAGTAAAGCATTGAACACAATGAAGTGTCAAGTACAATTTTGGTGAAAACAAGTATGTGCTAACATGATGTAAACCTTATTATTATACTCACCATATGATTTAGAATTGTCTGCAACCAATTTTATGAGTGTGCTACCTAAGCTCCAGAATTTACTTTGAGGAACAACACATTTTCTACATAGTGCAACATTAGAGTTTGCAGTACTAAAGCAAGTCAATGGCTATTCCATTCCAAATGGTACCAGGTAGGTTCCTCAATTCAGCTTGCATTGGTGTATTCCATGGCACTGAGCACTCTACATGCAATATCTGCGCAGTTCCAAATCACACTGAGTAGTTATGTACACAAATTTACCACGAAATGCATTGAATAGAAAGTAAAGCATTGAACACAATGGAGTGTCAAGTACAATTTCGCTGAAAACTAGTATGTGCTAACATGATGTAAACCTTATTATTATACTCACCATATGATTTAGAATCGTCTGCAACCAATTTTAAGTGTGTGCTACCTAAGCTCCAGAATTAACTTTCAGTAACAACACATTCTCTACATAGTGGAACATTAGAGTTTGCAGTACTAAAGCAAGTCAATGGCTGTTCCATTCCAAATGGTACCAGGTAGGTTCCTATATTCAGCTTGCATTGGTGTATTCCATGGCACTGAGCACTCTACATGCAATATCTACACTGTTCCAAATCACCCTGAGTAGTTATGTACACAACCTTACCAGAAAATGCATTGAATAGAAAGTAAAGCATTCGATACAATGGAGTGCCAAGTACAATTTTGCTAAAAACAGGTATTTGCTAACATGATGTAAACCTTATTATTATGCTCACCATATGATTTAGAATAGTCTGCAAACAATTTTATGAGTGAGCTACCTAAGCTCCAGAATTTACTTTCAGTAACAACACATTTTCTACATAGTGCAACATTAGAGTTTGCAGTACTAAAGCAAGTCAATGGCTGTTCCATTTCAAATGGTACCAGGTAGGTTCCTCAATTCAGCTTGCATTGGTGTATTCCATGGCACTGAGCACTCTACATGCAATATCTACACAGTTCCAATTCACATGGAGTAGTTATGTACACAACCTTACCACGAAATGCATTGAATAGAAAGTAAAGCTTTGAACACAATGGAGTGTCAAGTACAATTTTGGTGAAAACAAGTATCTGCTAACATGATGTAAACCTTATTATTATACTCACCATATGATTTAGAATAGTCTGCAAACAATTTTATGACTGTGCTACCTAAGCACCAGAATTTACTTTCAGGAACAACGCATTCTCTACATATTGGAACATTAGAGTTTGCAGTACTAAAGCAAGTCAATGGCTGTTCCAGTCCAAATGGTACCATGTATGTTCCTATATTCAGCTTGCGTTGGTGAACTCCATGGCACTGAGCACTCTACATGCAATATGTACACAGTTCCAAATCACATGGAGTAGTTATGTACACAACCTTACCAGAAAATGCATTGAATAGAAAGGAAAGCATTCAACACAATGGAGTGTCAAGTACAATTTTGCTGAAATCTAGTATGTGCTAACATGATTTAAACCTTATTATTATACTCACCATATGATTCAGAATCGTCTGCAACCAATTTTATCTGTGTGCTTCCTAATCTCCAGAATTTACTTTCAGTAACAACACATTCTCTACATGGTGGGACATTAGAGTTTGCAGTACTAAAGGAAGTCAATGGCTGTTCCATTCCAAATGGTACCAGGTAGGTTCCTATATTCAGCTTGCATTGGTGTACTCCATGGCACTGAGCACTCTACATGCAATATCTACACAGTTCCAATTCACATGGAGTAGTTATGTACACAACCTTACCACGAAATGCATTGAATAGAAAGTAAAGCTTTGAAGACAATGGAGTGTCAAGTACAATTTTGGTGAAAACAAGTATCTGCTAACATGATGTAAACCTTATTATTATACTCACCGTATGATTTAGAATCGTCTGCAAACAATTTTATGACCGTGCTACCTAAGCACCAGAATTTACTTTCAGGAACAACGCATTCTCTACATAGTGGAACATTAGAGTTTGCAGTACTAAAGCAAGTCAATGGCTGTTACATTCCAAATGGTACCATGTAGGTTCCTATATTCAGCTTGCATTGGTGAACTCCATTCCACTGAGCACTCTATATGCAATATGTACACAGTTCCAAATCACATGGAGTAGTTATGTACACAACCTTACCACGAAATGCATTGAATAGAAAGTAAAGCTTTGAACACAATGGAGTGTCAAGTACAATTTTGGTGAAAACAAGTATCTGCTAACATGATGTAAACATTATTATACTCACCATATGATTTAGAATAGTCTGCAAACAATTTTATGTGTGTGCTACCTGAGCTCCAGAATTTACTTTCAGTAACAACACATTTTCTACATAGTGCAACATTAGAGTTTGCAGTACTAAAGCAAGTCAATGGCTGTTCCATTTCAAATGGTACCAGGTAGGTTCCTCAATTCAGCTTGCATTGGTGTATTCCATGGCACAGAGCACTCTACATGCAATATGTACACAGTTCCAATTCACATGGAGTAGTTATGTACACAACCTTACCACGAAATGCATTGAATAGAAAGTAAAGCTTTGAACACAATGGAGTGTCAAGTACAATTTTGGTGAAAACAAATATCTGCTAACATGATGTAAACCTTATTATTATACTCACCATATGATTTAGAATAGTCTGCAAACAATTTTATGAGTGTGTCTACCTAAGCTCCAGAATTTACTTTCAGTAACAACTCATTTTCTACATAGTGCAACATTAGAGTTTGCAGTACTAAAGCAAGTCAATGGCTGTTCCATTCCAAATGGTACCATGTAGGTTCCTATATTCAGCTTGCATTGGTGAACTCCATGGCACTGAGCACTCTACATGCAATATGTACACAGTTCCAAATCACATGGAGTAGTTAGGTACACAACCTTACCACGAAATGCATTGAATAGAAAGTAAAGCATTGAACACAATTGAGTGTCAAGTACAATTTTGGTGAAAACAAGTATGTGCTAACATGATGTAAACCTTATTATTATACTCACCATATGATTTAGAATTGTCTGCAACCAATTATATGAGTGTGCTACCTAAGCTCCAGAATTTACTTTCAGGAACAACACATTTTCTACATGGTGGGACATTAGAGTTTGCAGTACTAAAGCAAGTCAATGGCTGTTCCATTCCAAATGGTACCAGGTAGGTTCCTATATTCAGCTTGCATTGGTGTATTCCATTGCACTGCGCACTCTACATGCAATATCTACACTGTTCCAAATCACCCTGAGTAGTTATGTACACAACCTTACCAGAAAATGCATTGAATAGAAAGTAAAGCATTCAACACAATGGAGTGCCAAGTACAATTTTGCTAAAAACAGGTATTTGCTAACATGATGTAAACCTTATTATTATGCTCACCATATGATTTAGAATAGTCTGCAAACAATTTTATGGGTGTGCTACCTAAGCTCCAGAATTTACTTTCAGTAACAACACATTTTCTACATAGTGCAACATCAGAGTTTGCAGTACTAAAGCAAGTCAATGGCTGTTCCATTTCAAATGGTACCAGGTAGGTTCCTCAATTCAGATTGCATTGGTGTATTCCATGGCACTGAGCACTCTACATGCAATATCTGTGCAGTTTCAAATCACACTGAGTAGTTATGAGCACAACCTTACCACGAAATGCATTGAATAGAAAGTAAAGCATTGAACACAATGGAGTGTCAATTAAAATTTCGCTGAAAACTAGTATGTGCTAACATGATGTAAACCTTATTATTATACTCACCATATGATTTAGAATCGTCTGCAACCAATTTTATGTGTGTGCTACCTAAGCTCCAGAATTTACTTTCATTAACAACACATTCTCTACATAGTGGAACATTAGAGTTTGCAGTACTAAAGCAAGTCCATGGCTGTTCCATTACAAATGGTACCAGGTAGATTCCTATATTCAGCTTGCATTCTGTACTCCATGGCACTGAGCACTCTACATGCAATATCTACACAGTTCCAAATCACACTGAGTAGTTATGTACACAACTTTACCACGAAATGCATTGAATAGAAAGTAAAGCATTGAACAAAATGGAGTGTCATGTACAATTTCGCTGGAAACTAGTATGTGCTAACATGATGTAAACCTTATTATTATACTCACCATATGATTTAGAATCGTCTGCAACCAATTTTATGTGTGTGCTACCTAAGCTCCAGAATTTACTTTCAGTAACAACACATTCTCTAAATAGTGGAACATTAGAGTTTTTGGTACTAAAGCAAGTCAATGGCTGTTCCATTCCAAATGGTACCATGTAGGTTCCTATATTCAGCTTGCATTGGTGAACTCCATGGCACTGAGCACTCTACATGCAATATGTACACAGTTCCAAATCACATGGAGTAGTTATGTACACAACCTTACCACGAAATGCATTGAATAGAAAGTAAAGCTTTGAACACAATGGAGTGTCAAGTACAATTTTGGTGAAAACAAGTATCTGCTAACATGATGTAAACCTTATTATTATACTCACCATATGATTTAGAATAGTCTGCAAACAATTTTCTGAGTGTGCTACCTGAGCTCCAGAATTTACTTTCAGTAACAACACATTTTCTACATAGTGCAACATTAGAGTTTGCAGTACTAAAGCAAGTCAATGGCTGTTCCATTTCAAATGGTACCAGGTAGGTTCCTCAATTCAGCTTGCATTGTTGTATTCCATGGCACTGAGCACTCTACATGCAATATCTACACTGTTCCAAATCACCCTGAGTAGTTATGTACACTACCTTACCAGAAAATGCATTCAATAGAAAGTAAAGCATTCAACACAATGGAGTGCCATGTACAATTTTGCTAAAAACAGGTATTTGCTAACATGATGTAAACGTTATTATTATGCTCACCATATGATTTAGAATAGTCTGCAACCAATTTTATGTGTGTGCTACCTAAGCTCCAGAATTTACTTTCAGTAACAACACATTCTCTACATAGTGGAACATTAGAGTTTGCAGTACTAAAGCAAGTCCATGGCTGTTCCATTCCAAATGGTACCAGGTAGATTCCTATATTCAGCTTGCATTCTGTACTCCATGGCACTGAGCACTCTACATGCAATATCTACACAGTTCCAAATCACACTGAGTAGTTATGTACACAACTTTACCACGAAATGCATTGAATAGTAAGTAAAGCATTGAACAAAATGGAGTGTCAAGTACAATTTCGCTGGAAACTAGTATGTGCTAACATGATGTAAACCTTATTATTATACTCACCATATGATTTAGAATAGTCTGCAAACAATTATATGAGTGTGCTACCTAAGCACCAGAATTCACTTTCAGGAACAACACATTTTCTACATAGTGCAACATCAGAGTTTGCAGTACTAAAGCAAGTCAATGGCTGTTCCATTTCAAATGGTACCAGGTAGGTTCCTCAATTCAGCTTGCATTGGTGTATTCCATGGCACTGAGCACTCTACATGCAATATCTGTGCAGTTTCAAATCACACTGAGTAGATATGTGCACAACCTTACCACGAAATGCATTGAATAGAAAGTAAAGCATTGAACAAAATGGAGTGTCAAGTACAATTTCGCTGAAAACTAGTATGTGCTAACATGATGTAAACCTTATTATTATACTCACCATATGATTTAGAATCGTCTGCAACTAATTTTATGTGTGTGCTACCTAAGCACCAGAATTTACTTTCAGGAACAACGCATTCTCTACATAGTGCAACATTAGAGTTTGCAGTACTAAAGCAAGTCAATGGCTATTCCATTCCAAATGGTACCAGGTAGGTTCCTCAATTCAGCTTGCATTGGTGTATTCCATGGCACTGAGCACTCTACATGCAATATCTGCGCAGTTCCAAATCACACTGAGTAGTTATGTACACAAATTTACCACGAAATGCATTGAATAGAAAGTAAAGCATTGAACACAATGGAGTGTCAAGTACAATTTCGCTGAAAACTAGTATGTGCTAACATGATGTAAACCTTATTATTATACTCACCATATGATTTAGAATCGTCTGCAACCAATTTTAAGTGTGTGCTACCTAAGCTCCAGAATTAACTTTCAGTAACAACACATTCTCTACATAGTGGAACATTAGAGTTTGCAGTACTAAAGCAAGTCAATGGCTGTTCCATTCCAAATGGTACCAGGTAGGTTCCTATATTCAGCTTGCATTGGTGTATTCCATGGCACTGAGCACTCTACATGCAATATCTACACTGTTCCAAATCACCCTGAGTAGTTATGTACACAACCTTACCAGAAAATGCATTGATTAGAAAGTAAAGCTTTCGATACAATGGAGTGCCAAGTACAATTTTGCTAAAAACAGGTATTTGCTAACATGATGTAAACCTTATTATTATGCTCACCATATGATTTAGAATAGTCTGCAAACAATTTTATGAGTGTGCTACCTAAGCTCCAGAATTTACTTTCAGTAACAACACATTTTCTACATAGTGCAACATTAGAGTTTGCAGTACTAAAGCAAGTCAATGGCTGTTCCATTTCAAATGGTACCAGGTAGGTTCCTCAATTCAGCTTGCATTGGTGTATTCCATGGCACTGAGCACTCTACATGCAATATCTACACAGTTCCAATTCACATGGAGTAGTTATGTACACAACCTTACCACGAAATGCATTGAATAGAAAGTAAAGCTTTGAACACAATGGAGTGCCATGTACAATTTTGCTAAAAACAGGTATTTGCTAACATGATGTAAACGTTATTATTATGCTCACCATATGATTTAGAATAGTCTGCATCCAATTTTATGTGTGTGCTACCTAAGCTCCAGAATTTACTTTCAGTAACAACACATTCTCTACATAGTGGAACATTAGAGTTTGCAGTACTAAAGCAAGTCCATGGCTGTTCCATTCCAAATGGTACCAGGTAGATTCCTATATTCAGCTTGCATTCTGTACTCCATGGCACTGAGCACTCTACATGCAATATCTACACAGTTCCAAATCACACTGAGTAGTTATGTACACAACTTTACCACGAAATGCATTGAATAGTAAGTAAAGCATTGAACAAAATGGAGTGTCAAGTACAATTTCGCTGGAAACTAGTATGTGCTAACATGATGTAAACCTTATTATTATACTCACCATATGATTTAGAATAGTCTGCAAACAATTATATGAGTGTGCTACCTAAGCACCAGAATTCACTTTCAGGAACAACACATTTTCTACATAGTGCAACATCAGAGTTTGCAGTACTAAAGCAAGTCAATGGCTGTTCCATTTCAAATGGTACCAGGTAGGTTCCTCAATTCAGCTTGCATTGGTGTATTCCATGGCACTGAGCACTCTACATGCAATATCTGTGCAGTTTCAAATCACACTGAGTAGTTATGTGCACATCCTTACCACGAAATGCATTGAATAGAAAGTAAAGCATCGAACAAAATGGAGTGTCAAGTACAATTTCGCTGAAAACTAGTATGTGCTAACATGATGTAAACCTTATTATTATACTCACCATATGATTTAGAATCGTCTGCAACTAATTTTATGTGTGTGCTACCTAAGCTCCAGAATTTACTTTCAGTAACAACACATTCTCTACATAGTGGAACATTAGAGTTTTTGGTACTAAAGCAAGTCAATGGCTGTTCCATTCCAAATGGTACCAGGTAGGTTCCTATATTCAGCTTGCATTGGTGTACTCCATGGCACTGAGCACTCTACATGCAATATCTACACAGCTCCAATTCACATGGAGTAGTTATGTACACAACCTTACCACGAAATGCATTGAATAGAAAGTAAAGCTTTGAACACAATGGAGTGTCAAGTACAATTTTGGTGAAAACAAGTATCTGCTAACATGATGTAAACATTATTATACTCACCATATGATTTAGAATCGTCTGCAACCAATTTTATGACTGTGCTACCTAAGCACCAGAATTCACTTTCAGGAACAACGCATTCTCTACATAGTGGAACATTAGAGTTTGCAGTACTAAAGCAAGTCAATGGCTGTTCCATTCCAAATGGTACCATGTAGGTTCCTATATTCAGATTGCATTGGTGTATTCCATGGCACAGAGCACTCTACATGCAATATCTACACAGTTCCAATTCACATGGAGTAGTTATGTACACAACCTTACCACGAAATGCATTGAATAGAAAGTAAAGCTTTGAACACAATGGAGTGTCAAGTACAGTTTTGGTGAAAACAAATATCTGCTAACATGATGTAAACCTTATTATTATACTCACCATATGATTTAGAATAGTCTGCAAACAATTTTATGAGTGTGTCTACCTAAGCTCCAGAATCTACTTTCAGTAACAACTCATTTTCTACATAGTGCAACATTAGAGTTTGCAGTACTAAAGCAAGTCAATGGCTGTTCCATTTCAAATGGTACCAGGTAGGTTCCTCAATTCAGCTTGCATTGGTGTATTCCATGGCACTGAGCACTCTACATGCAATATCTGTGCAGTTTCAAATCACACTGAGTAGTTATGTGCACAACCTTACCACGAAATGCATTGAATAGAAAGTAAAGCATTGAACAAAATGGAGTGTCAAGTACAATTTCGCTGAAAACTAGTATGTGCTAACATGATGTAAACCTTATTATTATACTCACCATATGATTTAGAATCGTCTGCAACTAATTTTATGTGTGTGCTACCTAAGCTCCAGAATTTACTTTCAGTAACAACACATTCTCTACATAGTGGAACATTAGAATTTTTGGTACTAAAGCAAGTCAATGGCTGTTCCATTCCAAATGGTACCAGGTAGGTTCCTATATTCAGCTTGCATTGGTGTACTCCATGGCACTGAGCACTCTACATGCAATATCTACACAGCTCCAATTCACATGGAGTAGTTATGTACACAACCTTACCACGAAATGCATTGAATAGAAAGTAAAGCTTTGAACACAATGGAGTGTCAAGTACAATTTTGGTGAAAACAAGTATCTGCTAACATGATGTAAACATTATTATACTCACCATATGATTTAGAATCGTCTGCAACCAATTTTATGACTGTGCTACCTAAGCACCAGAATTCACTTTCAGGAACAACGCATTCTCTACATAGTGGAACATTAGAGTTTGCAGTACTAAAGCAAGTCAATGGCTGTTCCATTCCAAATGGTACCATGTAGGTTCCTATATTCAGATTGCATTGGTGTATTCCATGGCACAGAGCACTCTACATGCAATATCTACACAGTTCCAATTCACATGGAGTAGTTATGTACACAACCTTACCACGAAATGCATTGAATAGAAAGTAAAGCTTTGAACACAATGGAGTGTCAAGTACAGTTTTGGTGAAAACAAATATCTGCTAACATGATGTAAACCTTATTATTATACTCACCATATGATTTAGAATAGTCTGCAAACAATTTTATGAGTGTGTCTACCTAAGCTCCAGAATCTACTTTCAGTAACAACTCATTTTCTACATAGTGCAACATTAGAGTTTGCAGTACTAAAGCAAGTCAATGGACGTTCCATTCCAAATGGTACCATGTAGGTTCCTATATTCAGCTTGCATTGGTGAACTCCATGGCACTGAGCACTCTACATGCAATATGTACACAGTTCCAAATCACATGGAGTAGTTAGGTACACAACCTTACCACGAAATGCATTGAATAGAAAGTAAAGCATTGAACACAATGGAGTGTCAAGTACAATTTTGGTGAAAACAAGTATGTGCTAACATGATGTAAACCTTATTATTATACTCACCATATGATTTAGAATTGTCTGCAACCAATTATATGAGTGTGCTACCTAAGCTCCAGAATTTACTTTCAGGAACAACACATTTTCTACATGCTGGGACATTAGAGTTTGCAGTACAAAAGCAAGTCAATGGCTGTTCCATTCCAAATGGTACCAGGTAGGTTCCTATATTCAGCTTGCATTGGTGTATTCCATTGCACTGCGCACTCTACATGCAATATCTACACTGTTCCAAATCACCCTGAGTAGTTATGTACACAACCTTACCACGAAATGCATTGAATAGAAAGTAAAGCTTTAAACACAATGGAGTGTCAAGTACAATTTTGGTGAAAACAAGTATGTGCTAACATGATGTAAACCTTATTATTATACTCACCATATGATTCAGAATCGTCTGCAACCAATTTTATGTGTGTCCTTCCTAATCTCCAGAATTTACTTTAAGTAACAACACATTCTCTACATGGTGGGACATTAGAGTTTGCAGTACTAAAGCAAGTCCATGGCTGTTCCATTCCAAATGGTACCAGGTAGATTCCTTTATTCAGCTTGCATTCTGTACTCCATGGCACTGAGCACTCTACATGCAATATGTACACAGTTCCAAATCACATGGAGTAGTTAGGTACACAACCTTACCACGAAATGCATTGAATAGAAAGTAAAGCATTGAACACAATGGAGTGTCAAGTACAATTTTGTTGAAAACAAGTATGTGCTAACATGATGTAAACCTTATTATTATACTCACCATATGATTTAGAATCGTCTGCAACCAATTTTATGTGTGTGCTACCTAAGCTCCAGAATTTACTTTCATTAACAACACATTCTCTACATAGTGGAACATTAGAGTTTGCAGTACTAAAGCAAGTCCATGGCTGTTCCATTACAAATGGTACCAGGTAGATTCCTATATTCAGCTTGCATTCTGTACTCCATGGCACTGAGCACTCTACATGCAATATCTACACAGTTCCAAATCACACTGAGTAGTTATGTACACAACTTTACCACGAAATGCATTGAATAGAAAGTAAAGCATTGAACAAAATGGAGTGTCAAGTACAATTTCGCTGGAAACTAGTATGTGCTAACATGATGTAAACCTTATTATTATACTCACCATATGATTTAGAATCGTCTGCAACCAATTTTATGTGTGTGCTACCTAAGCTCCAGAATTTACTTTCAGTAACAACACATTCTCTAAATAGTGGAACATTAGAGTTTTTGGTACTAAAGCAAGTCAATGGCTGTTCCATTCCAAATGGTACCATGTAGGTTCCTATATTCAGCTTGCATTGGTGAACTCCATGGCACTGAGCACTCTACATGCAATATGTACACAGTTCCAAATCACATGGAGTAGTTATGTACACAACCTTACCACGAAATGCATTGAATAGAAAGTAAAGCTTTGAACACAATGGAGTGTCAAGTACAATTTTGGTGAAAACAAGTATCTGCTAACATGATGTAAACCTTATTATTATACTCACCATATGATTTAGAATAGTCTGCAAACAATTTTCTGAGTGTGCTACCTGAGCTCCAGAATTTACTTTCAGTAACAACACATTTTCTACATAGTGCAACATTAGAGTTTGCAGTACTAAAGCAAGTCAATGGCTGTTCCATTTCAAATGGTACCAGGTAGGTTCCTCAATTCAGCTTGCATTGTTGTATTCCATGGCACTGAGCACTCTACATGCAATATCTACACTGTTCCAAATCACCCTGAGTAGTTATGTACACTACCTTACCAGAAAATGCATTCAATAGAAAGTAAAGCATTCAACACAATGGAGTGCCATGTACAATTTTGCTAAAAACAGGTATTTGCTAACATGATGTAAACGTTATTATTATGCTCACCATATGATTTAGAATAGTCTGCAACCAATTTTATGTGTGTGCTACCTAAGCTCCAGAATTCACTTTCAGGAACGACGCATTCTCTACATAGTGGAACATTAGAGTTTGCAGTACTAAAGCAAGTCAATGGCTGTTCCATTCCAAATGGTACCATGTAGGTTCCTATATTCAGATTGCATTGGTGTATTCCATGGCACAGAGCACTCTACATGCAATATCTACACAGTTCCAATTCACATGGAGTAGTTATGTACACAACCTTACCACGAAATGCATTGAATAGAAAGTAAAGCTTTGAACACAATGGAGTATCAAGTACAGTTTTGGTGAAAACAAATATCTGCTAACATGATGTAAACCTTATTATTATACTCACCATATGATTTAGAATAGTCTGCAAACAATTTTCTGAGTGTGCTACCTGAGCTCCAGAATTTACTTTCAGTAACAACACATTTTCTACATAGTGCAACATTAGAGTTTGCAGTACTAAAGCAAGTCAATGGCTGTTCCATTTCAAATGGTACCAGGTAGGTTCCTCAATTCAGCTTGCATTGTTGTATTCCATGGCACTGAGCACTCTACATGCAATATCTACACTGTTCCAAATCACCCTGAGTAGTTATGTACACTACCTTACCAGAAAATGCATTCAATAGAAAGTAAAGCATTCAACACAATGGAGTGCCATGTACAATTTTGCTAAAAACAGGTATTTGCTAACATGATGTAAACGTTATTATTATGCTCACCATATGATTTAGAATAGTCTGCAACCAATTTTATGTGTGTGCTACCTAAGCTCCAGAATTCACTTTCAGGAACGACGCATTCTCTACATAGTGGAACATTAGAGTTTGCAGTACTAAAGCAAGTCAATGGCTGTTCCATTCCAAATGGTACCATGTAGGTTCCTATATTCAGATTGCATTGGTGTATTCCATGGCACAGAGCACTCTACATGCAATATCTACACAGTTCCAATTCACATGGAGTAGTTATGTACACAACCTTACCACGAAATGCATTGAATAGAAAGTAAAGCTTTGAACACAATGGAGTGTCAAGTACAGTTTTGGTGAAAACAAATATCTGCTAACATGATGTAAACCTTATTATTATACTCACCATATGATTTAGAATAGTCTGCAAACAATTTTATGAGTGTGTCTACCTAAGCTCCAGAATCTACTTTCAGTAACAACTCATTTTCTACATAGTGCAACATTAGAGTTTGCAGTACTAAAGCAAGTCAATGGCTGTTCCATTTCAAATGGTACCAGGTAGGTTCCTCAATTCAGCTTGCATTGGTGTATTCCATGGCACTGAGCACTCTACATGCAATATCTGTGCAGTTTGAAATCACACTGAGTAGTTATGTGCACAACCTTACCACGAAATGCATTGAATAGAAAGTAAAGCATTGAACAAAATGGAGTGTCAAGTACAATTTCGCTGAAAACTAGTATGTGCTAACATGATGTAAACCTTATTATTATACTCACCATATGATTTAGAATCGTCTGCAACTAATTTTATGTGTGTGCTACCTAAGCTCCAGAATTTACTTTCAGTAACAACACATTCTCTACATAGTGGAACATTAGAGTTTTTGGTACTAAAGCAAGTCAATGGCTGTTCCATTCCAAATGGTACCAGGTAGGTTCCTATATTCAGCTTGCATTGGTGTACTCCATGGCACTGAGCACTCTACATGCAATATCTACACAGCTCCAATTCACATGGAGTAGTTATGTACACAACCTTACCACGAAATGCATTGAATAGAAAGTAAAGCTTTGAACACAATGGAGTGTCAAGTACAATTTTGGTGAAAACAAGTATCTGCTAACATGATGTAAACATTATTATACTCACCATATGATTTAGAATCGTCTGCAACCAATTTTATGACTGTGCTACCTAAGCACCAGAATTCACTTTCAGGAACAACGCATTCTCTACATAGTGGAACATTAGAGTTTGCAGTACTAAAGCAAGTCAATGGCTGTTCCATTCCAAATGGTACCATGTAGGTTCCTATATTCAGATTGCATTGGTGTATTCCATGGCACAGAGCACTCTACATGCAATATCTACACAGTTCCAATTCACATGGAGTAGTTATGTACACAACCTTACCACGAAATGCATTGAATAGAAAGTAAAGCTTTGAACACAATGGAGTGTCAAGTACAGTTTTGGTGAAAACAAATATCTGCTAACATGATGTAAACCTTATTATTATACTCACCATATGATTTAGAATAGTCTGCAAACAATTTTATGAGTGTGTCTACCTAAGCTCCAGAATCTACTTTCAGTAACAACTCATTTTCTACATAGTGCAACATTAGAGTTTGCAGTACTAAAGCAAGTCAATGGACGTTCCATTCCAAATGGTACCATGTAGGTTCCTATATTCAGCTTGCATTGGTGAACTCCATGGCACTGAGCACTCTACATGCAATATGTACACAGTTCCAAATCACATGGAGTAGTTAGGTACACAACCTTACCACGAAATGCATTGAATAGAAAGTAAAGCATTGAACACAATGGAGTGTCAAGTACAATTTTGGTGAAAACAAGTATGTGCTAACATGATGTAAACCTTATTATTATACTCACCATATGATTTAGAATTGTCTGCAACCAATTATATGAGTGTGCTACCTAAGCTCCAGAATTTACTTTCAGGAACAACACATTTTCTACATGCTGGGACATTAGAGTTTGCAGTACAAAAGCAAGTCAATGGCTGTTCCATTCCAAATGGTACCAGGTAGGTTCCTATATTCAGCTTGCATTGGTGTATTCCATTGCACTGCGCACTCTACATGCAATATCTACACTGTTCCAAATCACCCTGAGTAGTTATGTACACAACCTTACCACGAAATGCATTGAATAGAAAGTAAAGCTTTAAACACAATGGAGTGTCAAGTACAATTTTGGTGAAAACAAGTATGTGCTAACATGATGTAAACCTTATTATTATACTCACCATATGATTCAGAATCGTCTGCAACCAATTTTATGTGTGTCCTTCCTAATCTCCAGAATTTACTTTAAGTAACAACACATTCTCTACATGGTGGGACATTAGAGTTTGCAGTACTAAAGCAAGTCCATGGCTGTTCCATTCCAAATGGTACCAGGTAGATTCCTTTATTCAGCTTGCATTCTGTACTCCATGGCACTGAGCACTCTACATGCAATATGTACACAGTTCCAAATCACATGGAGTAGTTAGGTACACAACCTTACCACGAAATGCATTGAATAGAAAGTAAAGCATTGAACACAATGGAGTGTCAAGTACAATTTTGTTGAAAACAAGTATGTGCTAACATGATGTAAACCTTATTATTATACTCACCATATGATTCAGAATCGTCTGCAACCAATTTTATGTGTGTCCTTCCTAATCTCCAGAATTTACTTTAAGTAACAACACATTCTCTACATGGTGGGACATTAGAGTTTGCAGTACTAAAGCAAGTCCATGGCTGTTCCATTCCAAATGGTACCAGGTAGATTCCTTTATTCAGCTTGCATTCTGTACTCCATGGCACTGAGCACTCTACATGCAATATGTACACAGTTCCAAATCACATGGAGTAGTTAGGTACACAACCTTACCACGAAATGCATTGAATAGAAAGTAAAGCATTGAACACAATGGAGTGTCAAGTACAATTTTGTTGAAAACAAGTATGTGCTAACATGATGTAAACCTTATTATTATACTCACCATATGATTTAGAATCGTCTGCAACCAATTTTATGTGTGTGCTACCTAAGCTCCAGAATTTACTTTCATTAACAACACATTCTCTACATAGTGGAACATTAGAGTTTGCAGTACTAAAGCAAGTCCATGGCTGTTCCATTACAAATGGTACCAGGTAGATTCCTATATTCAGCTTGCATTCTGTACTCCATGGCACTGAGCACTCTACATGCAATATCTACACAGTTCCAAATCACACTGAGTACTTATGTACACAACTTTACCACGAAATGCATTGAATAGAAAGTAAAGCATTGAACAAAATGGAGTGTCAAGTACAATTTCGCTGGAAACTAGTATGTGCTAACATGATGTAAACCTTATTATTATACTCACCATATGATTTAGAATCGTCTGCAACCAATTTTATGTGTGTGCTACCTAAGCTCCAGAATTTACTTTCAGTAACAACACATTCTCTAAATAGTGGAACATTAGAGTTTTTGGTACTAAAGCAAGTCAATGGCTGTTCCATTCCAAATGGTACCATGTAGGTTCCTATATTCAGCTTGCATTGGTGAACTCCATGGCACTGAGCACTCTACATGCAATATGTACACAGTTCCAAATCACATGGAGTAGTTATGTACACAACCTTACCACGAAATGCATTGAATAGAAAGTAAAGCTTTGAACACAATGGAGTGTCAAGTACAATTTTGGTGAAAACAAGTATCTGCTAACATGATGTAAACCTTATTATTATACTCACCATATGATTTAGAATAGTCTGCAAACAATTATATGAGTGTGCTACCTAAGCACCAGAATTCACTTTCAGGAACAACACATTTTCTACATAGTGCAACATCAGAGTTTGCAGTACTAAAGCAAGTCAATGGCTGTTCCATTTCAAATGGTACCAGGTAGGTTCCTCAATTCAGCTTGCATTGGTGTATTCCATGGCACTGAGCACTCTACATGCAATATCTGTGCAGTTTCAAATCACACTGAGTAGTTATGTGCACAACCTTACCACGAAATGCATTGAATAGAAAGTAAAGCATCGAACAAAATGGAGTGTCAAGTACAATTTCGCTGAAAACTAGTATGTGCTAACATGATGTAAACCTTATTATTATACTCACCATATGATTTAGAATCGTCTGCAACTAATTTTATGTGTGTGCTACCTAAGCTCCAGAATTTACTTTCAGTAACAACACATTCTCTACATAGTGGAACATTAGAGTTTTTGGTACTAAAGCAAGTCAATGGCTGTTCCATTCCAAATGGTACCAGGTAGGTTCCTATATTCAGCTTGCATTGGTGTACTCCATGGCACTGAGCACTCTACATGCAATATCTACACAGCTCCAATTCACATGGAGTAGTTATGTACACAACCTTACCACGAAATGCATTGAATAGAAAGTAAAGCTTTGAACACAATGGAGTGTCAAGTACAATTTTGGTGAAAACAAGTATCTGCTAACATGATGTAAACATTATTATACTCACCATATGATTTAGAATCGTCTGCAACCAATTTTATGACTGTGCTACCTAAGCACCAGAATTCACTTTCAGGAACGACGCATTCTCTACATAGTGGAACATTAGAGTTTGCAGTACTAAAGCAAGTCAATGGCTGTTCCATTCCAAATGGTACCATGTAGGTTCCTATATTCAGATTGCATTGGTGTATTCCATGGCACAGAGCACTCTACATGCAATATCTACACAGTTCCAATTCACATGGAGTAGTTATGTACACAACCTTACCACGAAATGCATTGAATAGAAAGTAAAGCTTTGAACACAATGGAGTGTCAAGTACAGTTTTGGTGAAAACAAATATCTGCTAACATGATGTAAACCTTATTATTATACTCACCATATGATTTAGAATAGTCTGCAAACAATTTTATGAGTGTGTCTACCTAAGCTCCAGAATCTACTTTCAGTAACAACTCATTTTCTACATAGTGCAACATTAGAGTTTGCAGTACTAAAGCAAGTCAATGGCTGTTCCATTTCAAATGGTACCAGGTAGGTTCCTCAATTCAGCTTGCATTGGTGTATTCCATGGCACTGAGCACTCTACATGCAATATCTGTGCAGTTTCAAATCACACTGAGTAGTTATGTGCACAACCTTACCACGAAATGCATTGAATAGAAAGTAAAGCATTGAACAAAATGGAGTGTCAAGTACAATTTCGCTGAAAACTAGTATGTGCTAACATGATGTAAACCTTATTATTATACTCACCATATGATTTAGAATCGTCTGCAACTAATTTTATGTGTGTGCTACCTAAGCTCCAGAATTTACTTTCAGTAACAACACATTCTCTACATAGTGGAACATTAGAGTTTTTGGTACTAAAGCAAGTCAATGGCTGTTCCATTCCAAATGGTACCAGGTAGGTTCCTATATTCAGCTTGCATTGGTGTACTCCATGGCACTGAGCACTCTACATGCAATATCTACACAGCTCCAATTCACATGGAGTAGTTATGTACACAACCTTACCACGAAATGCATTGAATAGAAAGTAAAGCTTTGAACACAATGGAGTGTCAAGTACAATTTTGGTGAAAACAAGTATCTGCTAACATGATGTAAACATTATTATACTCACCATATGATTTAGAATCGTCTGCAACCAATTTTATGACTGTGCTACCTAAGCACCAGAATTCACTTTCAGGAACAACGCATTCTCTACATAGTGGAACATTAGAGTTTGCAGTACTAAAGCAAGTCAATGGCTGTTCCATTCCAAATGGTACCATGTAGGTTCCTATATTCAGCTTGCATTGGTGAACTCCATGGCACTGAGCACTCTACATGCAATATGTACACAGTTCCAAATCACATGGAGTAGTTAGGTACACAACCTTACCACGAAATGCATTGAATAGAAAGTAAAGCATTGAACACAATGGAGTGTCAAGTACAATTTTGGTGAAAACAAGTATGTGCTAACATGATGTAAACCTTATTATTATACTCACCATATGATTTAGAATTGTCTGCAACCAATTATATGAGTGTGCTACCTAAGCTCCAGAATTTACTTTCAGGAACAACACATTTTCTACATGGTGGGACATTAGAGTTTGCAGTACAAAAGCAAGTCAATGGCTGTTCCATTCCAAATGGTACCAGGTAGGTTCCTATATTCAGCTTGCATTGGTGTATTCCATTGCACTGCGCACTCTACATGCAATATCTACACTGTTCCAAATCACCCTGAGTAGTTATGTACACAACCTTACCACGAAATGCATTGAATAGAAAGTAAAGCTTTAAACACAATGGAGTGTCAAGTACAATTTTGGTGAAAACAAGTATGTGCTAACATGATGTAAACCTTATTATTATACTCACCATATGATTCAGAATCGTCTGCAACCAATTTTATGTGTGTCCTTCCTAATCTCCAGAATTTACTTTAAGTAACAACACATTCTCTACATGGTGGGACATTAGAGTTTGCAGTACTAAAGCAAGTCCATGGCTGTTCCATTCCAAATGGTACCAGGTAGATTCCTTTATTCAGCTTGCATTCTGTACTCCATGGCACTGAGCACTCTACATGCAATATGTACACAGTTCCAAATCACATGGAGTAGTTAGGTACACAACCTTACCACGAAATGCATTGAATAGAAAGTAAAGCATTGAACACAATGGAGTGTCAAGTACAATTTTGTTGAAAACAAGTATGTGCTAACATGATGTAAACCTTATTATTATACTCACCATATGATTTAGAATCGTCTGCAACCAATTTTATGTGTGTGCTACCTAAGCTCCAGAATTTACTTTCATTAACAACACATTCTCTACATAGTGGAACATTAGAGTTTGCAGTACTAAAGCAAGTCCATGGCTGTTCCATTACAAATGGTACCAGGTAGATTCCTATATTCAGCTTGCATTCTGTACTCCATGGCACTGAGCACTCTACATGCAATATCTACACAGTTCCAAATCACACTGAGTAGTTATGTACACAACTTTACCACGAAATGCATTGAATAGAAAGTAAAGCATTGAACAAAATGGAGTGTCAAGTACAATTTCGCTGGAAACTAGTATGTGCTAACATGATGTAAACCTTATTATTATACTCACCATATGATTTAGAATCGTCTGCAACCAATTTTATGTGTGTGCTACCTAAGCTCCAGAATTTACTTTCAGTAACAACACATTCTCTAAATAGTGGAACATTAGAGTTTTTGGTACTAAAGCAAGTCAATGGCTGTTCCATTCCAAATGGTACCATGTAGGTTCCTATATTCAGCTTGCATTGGTGAACTCCATGGCACTGAGCACTCTACATGCAATATGTACACAGTTCCAAATCACATGGAGTAGTTATGTACACAACCTTACCACGAAATGCATTGAATAGAAAGTAAAGCTTTGAACACAATGGAGTGTCAAGTACAATTTTGGTGAAAACAAGTATCTGCTAACATGATGTAAACCTTATTATTATACTCACCATATGATTTAGAATAGTCTGCAAACAATTTTCTGAGTGTGCTACCTGAGCTCCAGAATTTACTTTCAGTAACAACACATTTTCTACATAGTGCAACATTAGAGTTTGCAGTACTAAAGCAAGTCAATGGCTGTTCCATTTCAAATGGTACCAGGTAGGTTCCTCAATTCAGCTTGCATTGGTGTATTCCATGGCACTGAGCACTCTACATGCAATATCTACACTGTTCCAAATCACCCTGAGTAGTTATGTACACTACCTTACCAGAAAATGCATTGAATACAAAGTAAAGCATTCGACACAATGGAGTGCCAAGTACAATTTTGCTAAAAACAGGTATTTGCTAACATGATGTAAACCTTATTATTATGCTCACGATATGATTTACAATAGTCTGCAAACAATTTTATGAGTGTGCTACCTAAGCTCCAGAATTTACTTTCAGTAACAACACATTTTCTACATGGTGCAACATTAGAGTTTGCAGTACTAAAGCAAGTCAATGGCTGTTCCATTTCAAATGGTACCAGGTAGGTTCCTCAATTCAGCTTGCATTGGTGTATTCCATGGCACTGAGCACTCTACATGCAATATCTACACAGTTCCAATTCACATGGTGTAGTTATGTACACAACCTTACCACGAAATGCATTGAATAGAAAGTAAAGCTTTGAACACAATGGAGTGTCAAGTACAATTTTGGTGAAAACAAGTATCTGCTAACATGATGTAAACCTTATTATTATACTCACCATATGATTTAGAATAGTCTGCAAACAATTTTATGAGTGTGTCTACCTAAGCTCCAGAATTTACTTTCAGTAACAACTCATTTTCTACATAGTGCAACGTTAGAGTATGCAGTACTAAAGCAAGTCAATGGCTATTCCATTTCAAATGGTACCAGGTAGGTTCCTCAATTCAGCTTGCATTGGTGTATTCCATGGCACTGAGCACTCTACATGCAATATCTACACAGTTCCAATTCACATGGAGTAGTTAGGTACACAACCTTACCACGAAATGCATTGAATAGAAAGTAAAGCTTTGAACACAATGGAGTGTCAAGTACAATTTTGGTGAAAACAAGTATCTGCTAACATGATGTAAACATTATTATACTCACCATATGATTTAGAATCGTCTGCAACCAATTTTATGACTGTGCTACCTAAGCACCAGAATTCACTTTCAGGAACAACGCATTCTCTACATAGTGGAACATTAGAGTTTGCAGTACTAAAGCAAGTCAATGGCTGTTCCATTCCAAATGGTACCATGTAGGTTCCTATATTCAGCTTGCATTGGAGAACTCCATGGCACTGAGCACTCTACATGCAATATGTACACAGTTCCAAATCACATGGAGTAGTTATGTACACAACCTTACCACGAAATGCATTGAATAGAAAGTAAAGCTTTGAACACAATGGAGTGTCAAGTACAATTTTGGTGAAAACAAGTATCTGCTAACATGATGTAAACATTATTATACTCACCATATGATTTAGAATCGTCTGCAACCAATTTTATGACTGTGCTACCTAAGCACCAGAATTCACTTTCAGGAACAACGCATTCTCTACATAGTGGAACATTAGAGTTTGCAGTACTAAAGCAAGTCAATGGCTGTTCCATTCCAAATGGTACCATGTAGGTTCCTATATTCAGATTGCATTGGTGAACTCCATTCCACTGAGCACTCTATATGCAATATGTACACAGTTCCAAATCACATGGAGTAGTTATGTACACAACCTTACCACGAAATGCATTGAATAGAAAGTAAAGCTTTGAACACAATGGAGTGTCAAGTACAATTTTGGTGAAAACAAGTATCTGCTAACATGATGTAAACATTATTATACTCACCATATGATTTAGAATAGTCGGCAAACAATTTTATGTGTGTGCTACCTGAGCTCCAGAATTTTCTTTCAGTAACAACACATTTTCTACATAGTGCAACATTAGAGTTTGCAGTACTAAAGCAAGTCAATGGCTGTTCCATTTCAAATGGTACCAGGTAGGTTCCTCAATTCAGCTTGCATTGGTGTATTCCATGGCACTGAGCACTCTACATGCAATATCTACACAGTTCCAATTCACATGGAGTAGTTAGGTACACAACCTTACCACGAAATGCATTGAATAGAAAGTAAAGCTTTGAACACAATGGAGTGTCAAGTACAATTTTGGTGAAAACAAGTATCTGCTAACATGATGTAAACATTATTATACTCACCATATGATTTAGAATCGTCTGCAACCAATTTTATGACTGTGCTACCTAAGCACCAGAATTCACTTTCAGGAACAACGCATTCTCTACATAGTGGAACATTAGAGTTTGCAGTACTAAAGCAAGTCAATGGCTGTTCCATTCCAAATGGTACCATGTAGGTTCCTATATTCAGCTTGCATTGGAGAACTCCATGGCACTGAGCACTCTACATGCAATATGTACACAGTTCCAAATCACATGGAGTAGTTAGGTACACAACCTTACCACGAAATGCATTGAATAGAAAGTAAAGCTTTGAACACAATGGAGTGTCAAGTACAATTTTGGTGAAAACAAGTATCTGCTAACATGATGTAAACATTATTATACTCACCATATGATTTAGAATCGTCTGCAACCAATTTTATGACTGTGCTACCTAAGCACCAGAATTCACTTTCAGGAACAACGCATTCTCTACATAGTGGAACATTAGAGTTTGCAGTACTAAAGCAAGTCAATGGCTGTTCCATTCCAAATGGTACCATGTAGGTTCCTATATTCAGATTGCATTGGTGAACTCCATTCCACTGAGCACTCTATATGCAATATGTACACAGTTCCAAATCACATGGAGTAGTTATGTACACAACCTTACCACAAAATGCATTGAATAGAAAGTAAAGCTTTGAACACAATGGAGTGTCAAGTACAATTTTGGTGAAAACAAGTATCTGCTAACATGATGTAAACATTATTATACTCACCATATGATTTAGAATAGTCTGCAAACAATTTTATGTGTGTGCTACCTGAGCTCCAGAATTTTCTTTCAGTAACAACACATTTTCTACATAGTGCAACATTAGAGTTTGCAGTACTAAAGCAAGTCAATGGCTGTTCCATTTCAAATGGTACCAGGTAGGTTCCTCAATTCAGCTTGCATTGGTGTATTCCATGGCACAGAGCACTCTACATGCAATATCTACACAGTTCCAATTCACATGGAGTAGTTATGTACACAACCTTACCACGAAATGCATTGAATAGAAAGTAAAGCTTTGAACACAATGGAGTGTCAAGTACAATTTTGGTGAAAACAAGTCTGTGCTAACATGATGTAAACCTTATTATTATACTCACCATATGATTTAGAATTGTCTGCAACCAATTATATGAGTGTGCTACCTAAGCTCCAGAATTTACTTTCAGGAACAACACATTTTCTACATGGTGGGACATTAGAGTTTGCAGTACAAAAGCAAGTCAATGGCTGTTCCATTCCAAATGGTACCAGGTAGGTTCCTATATTCAGCTTGCATTGGTGTATTCCATTGCACTGCGCACTCTACATGCAATATCTACACTGTTCCAAATCACCCTGAGTAGTTATGTACACAACATTACCAGAAAATGCATTGAATAGAAAGTAAAGCATTCAACACAATGGAGTGTCAATTAAAATTTCGCTAAAAACAGGTATTTGCTAACATGATGTAAACCTTATTATTATACTCACCATATGATTTAGAATCGTCTGCAACCAATTTTATGTGTGTGCTACCTAAGCTCCAGAATTTACTTTCATTAACAACACATTCTCTACATAGTGGAACATTAGAGTTTGCAGTACTAAAGCAAGTCCATGGCTGTTCCATTACAAATGGTACCAGGTAGATTCCTATATTCAGCTTGCATTCTGCACTCCATGGCACTGAGCACTCTACATGCAATATCTACACAGTTCCAAATCACACTGAGTAGTTATGTACACAACTTTACCACGAAATGCATTGAATAGAAAGTAAAGCATTGAACAAAATGGAGTGTCAAGTACAATTTCGCTGGAAACTAGTATGTGCTAACATGATGTAAACCTTATTATTATACTCACAATATGATTTAGAATCGTCTGCAACCAATTTTATGTGTGTGCTACCTAAGCTCCAGAATTTACTTTCAGTAACAACACATTCTCTAAATACTGGAACATTAGAGTTTTTGGTACTAAAGCAAGTCAATGGCTGTTCCATTCCAAATGGTACCATGTAGGTTCCTATATTCAGCTTGCATTGGTGAACTCCATGGCACTGAGCACTCTACATGCAATATGTACACAGTTCCAAATCACATGGAGTAGTTATGTACACAACCTTACCACGAAATGCATTGAATAGAAATTAAAGCTTTGAACACAATGGAGTGTCAAGTACAATTTTGGTGAAAACAAGTATGTGCTAACATGATGTAAACCTTATTATTATACTCACCATATGATTCAGAATCGTCTGCAACCAATTTTATGTGTGTCCTTCCTAATCTCCAGAATTTACTTTCAGTAACAACACCTTCTCTACATGGTGGGACATTAGAGTTTGCAGTACTAAAGCAAGTCCATGGCTGTTCCATTCCAAATGGTACCAGGTAGATTCCTTTATTCAGCTTGCATTCTGTACTCCATGGCACAGAGCACTCTACATGCAATATGTACACAGTTCCAAATCACATGGAGTAGTTAGGTACACAACCTTACCACGAAATGCATTGAATAGAAAGTAAAGCATTGAACACAATGGAGTGTCAAGTACAATTTTGGTGAAAACAAGTATGTGCTAACATGATGTAAACCTTATTATTATACTCACCATATGATTTAGAATCGTCTGCAACCAATTTTATGTGTGTGCTACCTAAGCTCCAGAATTTACTTTCATTAACAACACATTCTCTACATAGTGGAACATTAGAGTTTGCAGTACTAAAGCAAGTCCATGGCTGTTCCATTACAAATGGTACCAGGTAGATTCCTATATTCAGCTTGCATTCTGCACTCCATGGCACTGAGCACTCTACATGCAATATCTACACAGTTCCAAATCACACTGAGTAGTTATGTACACAACTTTACCACGAAATGCATTGAATAGAAAGTAAAGCATTGAACAAAATGGAGTGTCAAGTACAATTTCGCTGGAAACTAGTATGTGCTAACATGATGTAAACCTTATTATTATACTCACAATATGATTTAGAATCGTCTGCAACCAATTTTATGTGTGTGCTACCTAAGCTCCAGAATTTACTTTCAGTAACAACACATTCTCTAAATACTGGAACATTAGAGTTTTTGGTACTAAAGCAAGTCAATGGCTGTTCCATTCCAAATGGTACCATGTAGGTTCCTATATTCAGCTTGCATTGGTGAACTCCATGGCACTGAGCACTCTACATGCAATATGTACACAGTTCCAAATCACATGGAGTAGTTATGTACACAACCTTACCACGAAATGCATTGAATAGAAATTAAAGCTTTGAACACAATGGAGTGTCAAGTACAATTTTGGTGAAAACAAGTATGTGCTAACATGATGTAAACCTTATTATTATACTCACCATATGATTCAGAATCGTCTGCAACCAATTTTATGTGTGTCCTTCCTAATCTCCAGAATTTACTTTCAGTAACAACACCTTCTCTACATGGTGGGACATTAGAGTTTGCAGTACTAAAGCAAGTCCATGGCTGTTCCATTCCAAATGGTACCAGGTAGATTCCTTTATTCAGCTTGCATTCTGTACTCCATGGCACTGAGCACTCTACATGCAATATGTACACAGTTCCAAATCACATGGAGTAGTTAGGTACACAACCTTACCACGAAATGCATTGAATAGAAAGTAAAGCATTGAACACAATGGAGTGTCAAGTACAATTTTGGTGAAAACAAGTATGTGCTAACATGATGTAAACCTTATTATTATACTCACCATATGATTTAGAATCGTCTGCAACCAATTTTATGTGTGTACTACCTAAGCTCCAGAATTTACTTTCATTAACAACACATTCTCTACATAGTGGAACATTAGAGTTTGCAGTACTAAAGCAAGTCAATGGCTGTTCCATTTCAAATGGTACCAGGTAGGTTCCTCAATGCAGCTTGCATTGGTGTATTCCATGGCACTGAGCACTCTACATGCAATATCTACACTGTTCCAAATCACCCTGAGTAGTTATGTACACTACCTTACCAGAAAATGCATTGAATACAAAGTAAAGCATTCGACACAATGGAGTCCCAAGTACAATTTTGCTAAAAACAGGTATTTGCTAACATGATGTAAACCTTATTATTATGCTCACGATATGATTTAGAATAGTCTGCAAACAATTTTATGAGTGTGCTACCTAAGCTCCAGAATTTACTTTCAGTAACAACACATTTTCTACATAGTGCAACATTAGAGTTTGCAGTACTAAAGCAAGTCAATGGCTGTTCCATTTCAAATGGTACCAGGTAGGTTCCTCAATTCAGCTTGCATTGGTGTATTCCATGGCACTGAGCACTCTACATGCAATATCTACACAGTTCCAATTCACATGGTGTAGTTATGTACACAACCTTACCACGAAATGCATTGAATAGAAAGTAAAGCTTTGAACACAATGGAGTGTCAAGTACAATTTTGGTGAAAACAAGTATCTGCTAACATGATGTAAACCTTATTATTATACTCACCATATGATTTAGAATAGTCTGCAAACAATTTTATGAGTGTGTCTACCTAAGCTCCAGAATTTACTTTCAGTAACAACTCATTTTCTACATAGTGCAACGTTAGAGTATGCAGTACTAAAGCAAGTCAATGGCTATTCCATTTCAAATGGTACCAGGTAGGTTCCTCAATTCAGCTTGCATTGGTGTATTCCATGGCACTGAGCACTCTACATGCAATATCTACACAGTTCCAATTCACATGGAGTAGTTAGGTACACAACCTTACCACGAAATGCATTGAATAGAAAGTAAAGCTTTGAACACAATGGAGTGTCAAGTACAATTTTGGTGAAAACAAGTATCTGCTAACATGATGTAAACATTATTATACTCACCATATGATTTAGAATCGTCTGCAACCAATTTTATGACTGTGCTACCTAAGCACCAGAATTCACTTTCAGGAACAACGCATTCTCTACATAGTGGAACATTAGAGTTTGCAGTACTAAAGCAAGTCAATGGCTGTTCCATTCCAAATGGTACCATGTAGGTTCCTATATTCAGCTTGCATTGGAGAACTCCATGGCACTGAGCACTCTACATGCAATATGTACACAGTTCCAAATCACATGGAGTAGTTAGGTACACAACCTTACCACGAAATGCATTGAATAGAAAGTAAAGCTTTGAACACAATGGAGTGTCAAGTACAATTTTGGTGAAAACAAGTATCTGCTAACATGATGTAAACATTATTATACTCACCATATGATTTAGAATCGTCTGCAACCAATTTTATGACTGTGCTACCTAAGCACCAGAATTCACTTTCAGGAACAACGCATTCTCTACATAGTGGAACATTAGAGTTTGCAGTACTAAAGCAAGTCAATGGCTGTTCCATTCCAAATGGTACCATGTAGGTTCCTATATTCAGATTGCATTGGTGAACTCCATTCCACTGAGCACTCTATATGCAATATGTACACAGTTCCAAATCACATGGAGTAGTTATGTACACAACCTTACCACGAAATGCATTGAATAGAAAGTAAAGCTTTGAACACAATGGAGTGTCAAGTACAATTTTGGTGAAAACAAGTATCTGCTAACATGATGTAAACATTATTATACTCACCATATGATTTAGAATAGTCTGCAAACAATTTTATGTGTGTGCTACCTGAGCTCCAGAATTTTCTTTCAGTAACAACACATTTTCTACATAGTGCAACATTAGAGTTTGCAGTACTAAAGCAAGTCAATGGCTGTTCCATTTCAAATGGTACCAGGTAGGTTCCTCAATTCAGCTTGCATTGGTGTATTCCATGGCACAGAGCACTCTACATGCAATATCTACACAGTTCCAATTCACATGGAGTAGTTATGTACACAACCTTACCACGAAATGCATTGAATAGAAAGTAAAGCTTTGAACACAATGGAGTGTCAAGTACAATTTTGGTGAAAACAAGTATGTGCTAACATGATGTAAACCTTATTATTATACTCACCATATGATTTAGAATTGTCTGCAACCAATTATATGAGTGTGCTACCTAAGCTCCAGAATTTACTTTCAGGAACAACACATTTTCTACATGGTGGGACATTAGAGTTTGCAGTACAAAAGCAAGTCAATGGCTGTTCCATTCCAAATGGTACCAGGTAGGTTCCTATATTCAGCTTGCATTGGTGTATTCCATTGCACTGCACACTCTACATGCAATATCTACACTGTTCCAAATCACCCTGAGTAGTTATGTACACAACATTACCAGAAAATGCATTGAATAGAAAGTAAAGCATTCAACACAATGGAGTGTCAATTAAAATTTCGCTAAAAACAGGTATTTGCTAACATGATGTAAACCTTATTATTATACTCACCATATGATTTAGAATCGTCTGCAACCAATTTTATGTGTGTGCTACCTAAGCTCCAGAATTTACTTTCATTAACAACACATTCTCTACATAGTGGAACATTAGAGTTTGCAGTACTAAAGCAAGTCCATGGCTGTTCCATTACAAATGGTACCAGGTAGATTCCTATATTCAGCTTGCATTCTGCACTCCATGGCACTGAGCACTCTACATGCAATATCTACACAGTTCCAAATCACACTGAGTAGTTATGTACACAACTTTACCACGAAATGCATTGAATAGAAAGTAAAGCATTGAACAAAATGGAGTGTCAAGTACAATTTCGCTGGAAACTAGTATGTGCTAACATGATGTAAACCTTATTATTATACTCACCATATGATTTAGAATCGTCTGCAACCAATTTTATGTGTGTGCTACCTAAGCTCCAGAATTTACTTTCAGTAACAACACATTCTCTAAATACTGGAACATTAGAGTTTTTGGTACTAAAGCAAGTCAATGGCTGTTCCATTCCAAATGGTACCATGTAGGTTCCTATATTCAGCTTGCATTGGTGAACTCCATGGCACTGAGCACTCTACATGCAATATGTACACAGTTCCAAATCACATGGAGTAGTTATGTACACAACCTTACCACGAAATGCATTGAATAGAAAGTAAAGCTTTGAACACAATGGAGTGTCAAGTACAATTTTGGTGAAAACAAGTATGTGCTAACATGATGTAAACCTTATTATTATACTCACCATATGATTCAGAATCGTCTGCAACCAATTTTATGTGTGTCCTTCCTAATCTCCAGAATTTACTTTCAGTAACAACACATTCTCTACATGGTGGGACATTAGAGTTTGCAGTACTAAAGCAAGTCCATGGCTGTTCCATTCCAAATGGTACCAGGTAGATTCCTTTATTCAGCTTGCATTCTGTACTCCATGGCACTGAGCACTCTACATGCAATATGTACACAGTTCCAAATCACATGGAGTAGTTAGGTACACAACCTTACCACGAAATGCATTGAATAGAAAGTAAAGCATTGAACACAATGGAGTGTCAAGTACAATTTTGGTGAAAACAAGTATGTGCTAACATGATGTAAACCTTATTATTATACTCACCATATGATTTAGAATCGTCTGCAACCAATTTTATGTGTGTACTACCTAAGCTCCAGAATTTACTTTCATTAACAACACATTCTCTACATAGTGGAACATTAGAGTTTGCAGTACTAAAGCAAGTCCATGGCTGTTCCATTACAAATGGTACCAGGTAGATTCCTATATTCAGCTTGCACTCTGTACTCCATGGCACTGAGCACTCTACATGCAATATCTACACAGTTCCAAATCACACTGAGTAGTTATGTACACAACTTTACCACGAAATGCATTGAATAGAAAGTAAAGCATTGAACAAAATGGAGTGTCAAGTACAATTTCGCTGGAAACTAGTATGTGCTAACATGATGTAAACCTTATTATTATACTCACCATATGATTTAGAATCGTCTGCAACCAATTTTATGTGTGTGCTACCTAAGCTCCAGAATTTACTTTCAGTAACAACACATTCTCTAAATAGTGGAACATTAGAGTTTTTGGTACTAAAGCAAGTCAATGGCTGTTCCATTCCAAATGGTACCATGTAGGTTCCTATATTCAGCTTGCATTGGTGAACTCCATGGCACTGAGCACTCTACATGCAATATGTACACAGTTCCAAATCACATGGAGTAGTTATGTACACAACCTTACCACGAAATGCATTGAATAGAAAGTAAAGCTTTGAACACAATGGAGTGTCAAGTACAATTTTGGTGAAAACAAGTATCTGCTAACATGATGTAAACCTTATTATTATACTCACCATATGATTTAGAATAGTCTGCAAACAATTTTCTGAGTGTGCTACCTGAGCTCCAGAATTTACTTTCAGTAACAACACATTTTCTACATAGTGCAACATTAGAGTTTGCAGTACTAAAGCAAGTCAATGGCTGTTCCATTTCAAATGGTACCAGGTAGGTTCCTCAATTCAGCTTGCATTGGTGTATTCCATGGCACTGAGCACTCTACATGCAATATCTACACTGTTCCAAATCACCCTGAGTAGTTATGTACACTACCTTACCAGAAAATGCATTCAATAGAAAGTAAAGCATTCAACACAATGGAGTGCCATGTACAATTTTGCTAAAAACAGGTATTTGCTAACATGATGTAAACGTTATTATTATGCTCACCATATGATTTAGAATAGTCTGCAACCAATTTTATGTGTGTGCTACCTAAGCTCCAGAATTTACTTTCAGTAACAACACATTCTCTACATAGTGGAACATTAGAGTTTGCAGTACTAAAGCAAGTCCATGGCTGTTCCATCCCAAATGGTACCAGGTAGATTCCTATATTCAGCTTGCATTCTGTACTCCATGGCACTGAGCACTCTACATGCAATATCTACACAGTTCCAAATCACACTGAGTAGTTATGTACACAACTTTACCACGAAATGCATTGAATAGTAAGTAAAGCATTGAACAAAATGGAGTGTCAAGTACAATTTCGCTGGAAACTAGTATGTGCTAACATGATGTAAACCTTATTATTATACTCACCATATGATTTAGAATAGTCTGCAAACAATTATATGAGTGTGCTACCTAAGCACCAGAATTCACTTTCAGGAACAACACATTTTCTACATAGTGCAACATCAGAGTTTGCAGTACTAAAGCAAGTCAATGGCTGTTCCATTCCAAATGGTACCAGGTAGGTTCCTATATTCAGCTTGCATTGGTATATTCCATGGCACTGAGCACTCTACATGCAATATCTGCGCAGTTCCAAATCACACTGAGTAGTTATGTACACAAATTTACCACGAAATGCATTGAATAGAAAGTAAAGCATTGAACACAATGGAGTGTCAAGTACAATTTCGCTGAAAACTAGTATGTGCTAACATCATTTAAACCTTATTATTATACTCACCATATGATTCAGAATCGTCTGCAACCAATTTTATGTGTGTGCTTCCTAATCTCCAGAATTTACTTTCAGTAACAACACATTCTCTACATGGTGGGACATTAGAGTGTGCAGTACTAAAGCAAGTCAATGACTGTTCCATTCCAAATGGTACCAGGTAGGTTCCTATATTCAGCTTGCATTGGTGTATTCCATGGCACTGAGCACTCTACATGCAATATCTACACTGTTCCAAATCACCCTGAGTAGTTATGTACACAACCTTACCAGAAAACGCATTGAATAGAAAGTAAAGCATTCAACACAATGGAGTGCCAAGTACAATTTCGCTAAAAACAGGTATTTGCTAACATGATTTAAACCTTATTATTATGCTCACCATATGATTTAGAATAGTCTGCAAACAATTTTATGAGTGTGCTACCTAAGCTCCAGAATTTACTTTCAGTAACAACACATTTTCTACATAGTGCAACATTAGAGTTTGCAGTACTAAAGCAAGTCAATGGCTGTTCCATTCCAAATGGTACCAGGTAGATTCCTATATTCAGCTTGCATTCTGTACTCCATGGCACTGAGCACTCTACATGCAATATCTACACAGTTCCAAATCACACTGAGTAGTTATGTACACAACTTTACCACGAAATGCATTGAATAGAAAGTAAAGCATTGAACAAAATGGAGTGTCAAGTACAATTTCGCTGAAAACTAGTATGTGCTAACATGATGTAAACCTTATTATTATACTCACCATATGATTTAGAATCGTCTGCAACCAATTTTATGTGTTTGCTACCTAAGCACCAGAATTTACTTTCAGGAACAACGCATTCTCTACATAGTGGAACATTAGAGTTTGCAGTACTAAAGCAAGTCAATGGCTGTTCCATTCCAAATGGTACCAGGTAGGTTCCTATATTCAGCTTGCATTGGTGTATTCCATGACACTGAGCACTCTACATGCAATATCTACACTGTTCCAAATCACCCTGAGTAGTTATGTACACAACCTTACCAGAAAATGCATTGAATAGAAAGGAAAGCATTCAACACAATGGAGCGCCAAGTACAATTTTGCTAAAAACAAGTATCTGCTAACATGATGTAAACCTTATTATTATACTCACCATATGATTTAGAATCGTCTGCAACCAATTTTATGACCGTGCTACCTAAGCACCAGAATTTACTTTCAGGAACAACGCATTCTCTACATAGTGGAACATTAGAGTTTGCAGTACTAAAGCAAGTCAATGGCTGTTCCATTCCAAATGGTACCATGTAGGTTCCTATATTCAGCTTGCATTGGTGAACTCCATGGCACTGAGCACTCTACATGCAATATGTACACAGTTCCAAATCACATGGAGTAGTTATGTACACAACCTTACCACGAAATGCATTGAATAGAAAGTAAAGCATTGAACACAATGGAGTGTCAAGTACAATTTTGGTGAAAACAAGTATGTGCTAACATGATGTAAACCTTATTATTATATTCACCATATGATTTAGAATTGTCTGCAACCAATTTTATGAGTGTGCTACCTAAGCTCCAGAATTTACTTTCAGGAACAACACATTTTCTACATAGTGCAACATTAGAGTTTGCAGTGCTAAAGCAAGTCAATGGCTGTTCCATTCCAAATGGTACCAGGTAGGTTCCTCAATTCAGCTGGCATTTGTATATTCCATGGCACTGAGCACTCTACATGCAATATCTGCGCAGTTCCAAATCACACTGAGTAGTTATGTACACAACTTTACCACGAAATGCATTGAATAGAAAGTAAAGCATTGAACAAAATGGAGTGTCAAGTACAATTTCGCTGGAAACTAGTATGTGCTAACATGATGTAAACCTTATTATTATACTCACCATATGATTTAGAATCGTCTGCAACCAATTTTATGTGTGTGCTACCTAAGCTCCAGAATTTACTTTCAGTAACAACACATTCTCTAAATAGTGGAACATTAGAGTTTTTGGTACTAAAGCAAGTCAATGGCTGTTCCATTCCAAATGGTACCATGTAGGTTCCTATATTCAGCTTGCATTGGTGAACTCCATGGCACTGAGCACTCTACATGCAATATCTACACTGTTCCAAATCACCCTGAGTAGTTATGTACACTACCTTACCAGAAAATGCATTCAATAGAAAGTAAAGCATTCAACACAATGGAGTGCCATGTACAATTTTGCTAAAAACAGGTATTTGCTAACATGATGTAAACGTTATTATTATGCTCACCATATGATTTAGAATAGTCTGCAACCAATTTTATGTGTGTGCTACCTAAGCTCCAGAATTTACTTTCAGTAACAACACATTCTCTACATAGTGGAACATTAGAGTTTGCAGTACTAAAGCAAGTCCATGGCTGTTCCATCCCAAATGGTACCAGGTAGATTCCTATATTCAGCTTGCATTCTGTACTCCATGGCACTGAGCACTCTACATGCAATATCTACACAGTTCCAAATCACACTGAGTAGTTATGTACACAACTTTACCACGAAATGCATTGAATAGTAAGTAAAGCATTGAACAAAATGGAGTGTCAAGTACAATTTCGCTGGAAACTAGTATGTGCTAACATGATGTAAACCTTATTATTATACTCACCATATGATTTAGAATAGTCTGCAAACAATTATATGAGTGTGCTACCTAAGCACCAGAATTCACTTTCAGGAACAACACATTTTCTACATAGTGCAACATCAGAGTTTGCAGTACTAAAGCAAGTCAATGGCTGTTCCATTTCAAATGGTACCAGGTAGGTCCCTCAATTCAGCTTGCATTGGTGTATTCCATGGCACTGAGCACTCTACATGCAATATCTGTGCAGTTTCAAATCACACTGAGTAGTTATGTGCACAACCTTACCACGAAATGCATTGAATAGAAAGTAAAGCATTGAACAAAATGGAGTGTCAAGTACAATTTCGCTGGAAACTAGTATGTGCTAACATGATGTAAACCTTATTATTATACTCACCATATGATTTAGAATCGTCTGCAACCAATTTTATGTGTGTGCTACCTGAGCTCCAGAATTTACTTTCAGTAACAACACATTCTCTAAATAGTGGAACATTAGAGTTTTTGGTACTAAAGCAAGTCAATGGCTGTTCCATTTCAAATGGTACCAGGTAGGTTCCTCAATTCAGCTTGCATTGGTGAACTCCATGGCACTGAGCACTCTACATGCAATATCTACACTGTACCAAATCACCCTGAGTAGTTATGTACACTACCTTACCAGAAAATGCATTGAATACAAAGTAAAGCATTCGACACAATGGAGTGCCAAGTACAATTTTGCTAAAAACAGGTATTTGCTAACATGATGTAAACCTTATTATTATGCTCACCATATGATTTAGAATAGTCTGCAAACAATTTTATGAGTGTGCTACCTAAGCTCCAGAATTTACTTTCAGTAACAACACATTTTCTACATAGTGCAACATTAGAGTTTGCAGTGCTAAAGCAAGTCAATGGCTGTTCCATTCCAAATGGTACCAGGTAGGTTCCTCAATTCAGCTGGCATTTGTATATTCCATGGCACTGAGCACTCTACATGCAATATCTGCGCAGTTCCAAATCACACTGAGTAGTTATGTACACAACTTTACCACGAAATGCATTGAATAGAAAGTAAAGCATTGAACAAAATGGAGTGTCAAGTACAATTTCGCTGGAAACTAGTATGTGCTAACATGATGTAAACCTTATTATTATACTCACCATATGATTTAGAATCGTCTGCAACCAATTTTATGTGTGTGCTACCTAAGCTCCAGAATTTACTTTCAGTAACAACACATTCTCTAAATAGTGGAACATTAGAGTTTTTGGTACTAAAGCAAGTCAATGGCTGTTCCATTCCAAATGGTACCATGTAGGTTCCTATATTCAGCTTGCATTGGTGAACTCCATGGCACTGAGCACTCTACATGCAATATGTACACAGTTCCAAATCACATGGAGTAGTTATGTACACAACCTTACCACGAAATGCATTGAATAGAAAGTAAAGCTTTGAACACAATGGAGTGTCAAGTACAATTTTGGTGAAAACAAGTATCTGCTAACATGATGTAAACCTTATTATTATAGTCACCATATGATTTAGAATAGTCTGCAAACAATTTTCTGAGTGTGCTACCTGAGCTCCAGAATTTACTTTCAGTAACAACACATTTTCTACATAGTGCAACAGTAGAGTTTGCAGTACTAAAGCAAGTCAATGGCTGTTCCATTTCAAATGGTACCAGGTAGGTTCCTCAATTCAGCTTGCATTGGTGTATTCCATGGCACTGAGCACTCTACATGCAATATCTACACTGTTCCAAATCACCCTGAGTAGTTATGTACACTACCTTACCAGAAAATGCATTCAATAGAAAGTAAAGCATTCAACACAATGGAGTGCCATGTACAATTTTGCTAAAAACAGGTATTTGCTAACATGATGTAAACGTTATTATTATGCTCACCATATGATTTAGAATAGTCTGCAACCAATTTTATGTGTGTGCTACCTAAGCTCCAGAATTTACTTTCAGTAACAACACATTCTCTACATAGTGGAACATTAGAGTTTGCAGTACTAAAGCAAGTCCATGGCTGTTCCATCCCAAATGGTACCAGGTAGATTCCTATATTCAGCTTGCATTCTGTACTCCATGGCACTGAGCACTCTACATGCAATATCTACACAGTTCCAAATCACACTGAGTAGTTATGTACACAACTTTACCACGAAATGCATTGAATAGTAAGTAAAGCATTGAACAAAATGGAGTGTCAAGTACAATTTCGCTGGAAACTAGTATGTGCTAACATGATGTAAACCTTATTATTATACTCACCATATGATTTAGAATAGTCTGCAAACAATTATATGAGTGTGCTACCTAAGCACCAGAATTCACTTTCAGGAACAACACATTTTCTACATAGTGCAACATCAGAGTTTGCAGTACTAAAGCAAGTCAATGGCTGTTCCATTTCAAATGGTACCAGGTAGGTCCCTCAATTCAGCTTGCATTGGTGTATTCCATGGCACTGAGCACTCTACATGCAATATCTGTGCAGTTTCAAATCACACTGAGTAGTTATGTGCACAACCTTACCACGAAATGCATTGAATAGAAAGTAAAGCATTGAACAAAATGGAGTGTCAAGTACAATTTCGCTGGAAACTAGTATGTGCTAACATGATGTAAACCTTATTATTATACTCACCATATGATTTAGAATCGTCTGCAACCAATTTTATGTGTGTGCTACCTGAGCTCCAGAATTTACTTTCAGTAACAACACATTCTCTAAATAGTGGAACATTAGAGTTTTTGGTACTAAAGCAAGTCAATGGCTGTTCCATTTCAAATGGTACCAGGTAGGTTCCTCAATTCAGCTTGCATTGGTGAACTCCATGGCACTGAGCACTCTACATGCAATATCTACACTGTACCAAATCACCCTGAGTAGTTATGTACACTACCTTACCAGAAAATGCATTGAATACAAAGTAAAGCATTCGACACAATGGAGTGCCAAGTACAATTTTGCTAAAAACAGGTATTTGCTAACATGATGTAAACCTTATTATTATGCTCACCATATGATTTAGAATAGTCTGCAAACAATTTTATGAGTGTGCTACCTAAGCTCCAGAATTTACTTTCAGTAACAACACATTTTCTACATAGTGCAACATTAGAGTTTGCAGTACTAAAGCAAGTCAATGGCTGTTCCATTTCAAATGGTACCAGGTAGTTTCCTCAATTCAGCTTGCATTGGTGTATTCCATGGCACTGAGCACTCTACATGCAATATCTACACAGTTCCAATTCACATGGAGTAGTTATGTACACAACCTTACCACGAAATGCATTGAATAGAAAGTAAAGCTTTGAACACAATGGAGTGTCAAGTACAATTTTGGTGAAAACAAGTATCTGCTAACATGATGTAAACCTTATTATTATACTCACCATATGATTTAGAATCGTCTGCAACCAATTATATGAGTGTGCTACCTAAGCTCCAGAATTTACTTTCAGGAACAACACATTTTCTACATAGTGCAACATTAGAGTTTGCAGTGCAAAAGCAAGTCAATGGCTGTTCCATTCCAAATGGTACCAGGTAGGTTCCTCAATTCAGCTGGCATTGGTATATTCCATGGCACTGAGCACTCTACATGCAATATCTACACAGTTCCAAATCACACTGAGTAGTTATGTACACAACTTTACCACGAAATGCATTGAATAGTAAGTAAAGCATTGAACAAAATGGAGTGTCAAGTACAATTTCGCTGGAAACTAGTATGTGCTAACATGATGTAAACCTTATTATTATACTCACCATATGATTTAGAATAGTCTGCAAACAATTATATGAGTGTGCTACCTAAGCACCAGAATTCACTTTCAGGAACAACACATTTTCTACATAGTGCAACATCAGAGTTTGCAGTACTAAAGCAAGTCAATGGCTGTTCCATTTCAAATGGTACCAGGTAGGTCCCTCAATTCAGCTTGCATTGGTGTATTCCATGGCACTGAGCACTCTACATGCAATATCTGTGCAGTTTCAAATCACACTGAGTAGTTATGTGCACAACCTTACAACGAAATGCATTGAATAGAAAGTAAAGCATTGAACAAAATGGAGTGTCAAGTACAATTTCGCTGGAAACTAGTATGTGCTAACATGATGTAAACCTTATTATTATACTCACCATATGATTTAGAATCGTCTGCAACCAATTTTATGTGTGTGCTACCTAAGCTCCAGAATTTACTTTCAGTAACAACACATTCTCTAAATAGTGGAACATTAGAGTTTTTGGTACTAAAGCAAGTCAATGGCTGTTCCATTCCAAATGGTACCATGTAGGTTCCTATATTCAGCTTGCATTGGTGAACTCCATGGCACTGAGCACTCTACATGCAATATGTACACAGTTCCAAATCACATGGAGTAGTTATGTACACAACCTTACCACGAAATGCATTGAATAGAAAGTAAAGCTTTGAACACAATGGAGTGTCAAGTACAATTTTGGTGAAAACAAGTATCTGCTAACATGATGTAAACCTTATTATTATACTCACCATATGATTTAGAATCGTCTGCAACCAATTTTATGTGTGTGCTACCTAAGCTCCAGAATTTACTTTCATTAACAACACATTCTCTACATAGTGGAACATTAGAGTTTGCAGTACTAAAGCAAGTCCATGGCTGTTCCATTACAAATGGTACCAGGTAGATTCCTATATTCAGCTTGCATTCTGTACTCCATGGCACTGAGCACTCTACATGCAATATCTACACAGTTCCAAATCACACTGAGTAGTTATGTACACAACTTTACCACGAAATGCATTGAATAGAAAGTAAAGCATTGAACAAAATGGAGTGTCAAGTACAATTTCGCTGGAAACTAGTATGTGCTAACATGATGTAAACCTTATTATCATACTCACCATATGATTTAGAATCGTCTGCAACCAATTTTATGTGTGTGCTACCTGAGCTCCAGAATTTACTTTCAGTAACAACACATTCTCTAAATAGTGGAACATTAGAGTTTTTGGTACTAAAGCAAGTCAATGGCTGTTCCATTTCAAATGGTACCAGGTAGGTTCCTCAATTCAGCTTGCATTGGTGTATTCCATGGCACTGAGCACTCTACATGCAATATCTACACTGTTCCAAATCACCCTGAGAAGTTATGTACACTACCTTACCAGAAAATGCATTGAATACAAAGTAAAGCATTCGACACAATGGAGTGCCAAGTACAATTTTGCTAAAAACAGGTATTTGCTAACATGATGTAAACCTTATTATTATGCTCACCATATGATTTAGAATAGTCTGCAAACAATTTTATGAGTGTGCTACCTAAGCTCCCGAATTTACTTTCAGTAACAACACATTTTCTACATAGTGCAACATTAGAGTTTGCAGTACTAAAGCAAGTCAATGGCTGTTCCATTTCAAATGGTACCAGGTAGGTTCCTCAATTCAGCTTGCATTGGTGTATTCCATGGCACTGAGCACTCTACATGCAATATCTACACAGTTCCAATTCACATGGAGTAGTTATGTACACAACCTTACCACGAAATGCATTGAATAGAAAGTAAAGCTTTGAACACAATGGAGTGTCAAGTACAATTTTGGTGAAAACAAGTATCTGCTAACATGATGTAAACCTTATTATTATACTCACCATATGATTTAGAATCGTCTGCAACCAATTATATGAGTGTGCTACCTAAGCTCCAGAATTTACTTTCAGGAACAACACATTTTCTACATAGTGCAACATTAGAGTTTGCAGTGCAAAAGCAAGTCAATGGCTGTTCCATTCCAAATGGTACCAGGTAGGTTCCTCAATTCAGCTGGCATTGGTATATTCCATGGCACTGAGCACTCTACATGCAATATCTACACAGTTCCAAATCACACTGAGTAGTTATGTACACAACTTTACCACGAAATGCATTGAATAGTAAGTAAAGCATTGAACAAAATGGAGTGTCAAGTACAATTTCGCTGGAAACTAGTATGTGCTAACATGATGTAAACCTTATTATTATACTCACCATATGATTTAGAATAGTCTGCAAACAATTATATGAGTGTGCTACCTAAGCACCAGAATTCACTTTCAGGAACAACACATTTTCTACATAGTGCAACATCAGAGTTTGCAGTACTAAAGCAAGTCAATGGCTGTTCCATTTCAAATGGTACCTGGTAGGTCCCTCAATTCAGCTTGCATTGGTGTATTCCATGGCACTGAGCACTCTACATGCAATATCTGTGCAGTTTCAAATCACACTGAGTAGTTATGTGCACAACCTTACCACGAAATGCATTGAATAGAAAGTAAAGCATTGAACAAAATGGAGTGTCAAGTACAATTTCGCTGGAAACTAGTATGTGCTAACATGATGTAAACCTTATTATTATACTCACCATATGATTTAGAATCGTCTGCAACCAATTTTATGTGTGTGCTACCTAAGCTCCAGAATTTACTTTCAGTAACAACACATTCTCTAAATAGTGGAACATTAGAGTTTTTGGTACTAAAGCAAGTCAATGGCTGTTCCATTCCAAATGGTACCATGTAGGTTCCTATATTCAGCTTGCATTGGTGAACTCCATGGCACTGAGCACTCTACATGCAATATGTACACAGTTCCAAATCACATGGAGTAGTTATGTACACAACCTTACCACGAAATGCATTGAATAGAAAGTAAAGCTTTGAACACAATGGAGTGTCAAGTACAATTTTGGTGAAAACAAGTATCTGCTAACATGATGTAAACCTTATTATTATACTCACCATATGATTTAGAATCGTCTGCAACCAATTTTATGTGTGTGCTACCTAAGCTCCAGAATTTACTTTCATTAACAACACATTCTCTACATAGTGGAACATTAGAGTTTGCAGTACTAAAGCAAGTCCATGGCTGTTCCATTACAAATGGTACCAGGTAGATTCCTATATTCAGCTTGCATTCTGTACTCCATGGCACTGAGCACTCTACATGCAATATCTACACAGTTCCAAATCACACTGAGTAGTTATGTACACAACTTTACCACGAAATGCATTGAATAGAAAGTAAAGCATTGAACAAAATGGAGTGTCAAGTACAATTTCGCTGGAAACTAGTATGTGCTAACATGATGTAAACCTTATTATCATACTCACCATATGATTTAGAATCGTCTGCAACCAATTTTATGTGTGTGCTACCTGAGCTCCAGAATTTACTTTCAGTAACAACACATTCTCTAAATAGTGGAACATTAGAGTTTTTGGTACTAAAGCAAGTCAATGGCTGTTCCATTTCAAATGGTACCAGGTAGGTTCCTCAATTCAGCTTGCATTGGTGTATTCCATGGCACTGAGCACTCTACATGCAATATCTACACTGTTCCAAATCACCCTGAGAAGTTATGTACACTACCTTACCAGAAAATGCATTGAATACAAAGTAAAGCATTCGACACAATGGAGTGCCAAGTACAATTTTGCTAAAAACAGGTATTTGCTAACATGATGTAAACCTTATTATTATGCTCACCATATGATTTAGAATAGTCTGCAAACAATTTTATGAGTGTGCTACCTAAGCTCCCGAATTTACTTTCAGTAACAACACATTTTCTACATAGTGCAACATTAGAGTTTGCAGTACTAAAGCAAGTCAATGGCTGTTCCATTTCAAATGGTACCAGGTAGGTTCCTCAATTCAGCTTGCATTGGTGTATTCCATGGCACTGAGCACTCTACATGCAATATCTACACAGTTCCAATTCACATGGAGTAGTTATGTACACAACCTTACCACGAAATGCATTGAATAGAAAGTAAAGCTTTGAACACAATGGAGTGTCAAGTACAATTTTGGTGAAAACAAGTATCTGCTAACATGATGTAAACCTTATTATTATACTCACCATATGATTTAGAATCGTCTGCAACCAATTATATGAGTGTGCTACCTAAGCTCCAGAATTTACTTTCAGGAACAACACATTTTCTACATAGTGCAACATTAGAGTTTGCAGTGCAAAAGCAAGTCAATGGCTGTTCCATTCCAAATGGTACCAGGTAGGTTCCTCAATTCAGCTGGCATTGGTATATTCCATGGCACTGAGCACTCTACATGCAATATCTACACAGTTCCAAATCACACTGAGTAGTTATGTACACAACTTTACCACGAAATGCATTGAATAGTAAGTAAAGCATTGAACAAAATGGAGTGTCAAGTACAATTTCGCTGGAAACTAGTATGTGCTAACATGATGTAAACCTTATTATTATACTCACCATATGATTTAGAATAGTCTGCAAACAATTATATGAGTGTGCTACCTAAGCACCAGAATTCACTTTCAGGAACAACACATTTTCTACATAGTGCAACATCAGAGTTTGCAGTACTAAAGCAAGTCAATGGCTGTTCCATTTCAAATGGTACCTGGTAGGTCCCTCAATTCAGCTTGCATTGGTGTATTCCATGGCACTGAGCACTCTACATGCAATATCTGTGCAGTTTCAAATCACACTGAGTAGTTATGTGCACAACCTTACCACGAAATGCATTGAATAGAAAGTAAAGCATTGAACAAAATGGAGTGTCAAGTACAATTTCGCTGGAAACTAGTATGTGCTAACATGATGTAAACCTTATTATTATACTCACCATATGATTTAGAATCGTCTGCAACCAATTTTACGTGTGTGCTACCTAAGCTCCAGAATTTACTTTCAGTAACAACACATTCTCTAAATAGTGGAACATTAGAGTTTTTGGTACTAAAGCAAGTCAATGGCTGTTCCATTCCAAATGGTACCATGTAGGTTCCTATATTCAGCTTGCATTGGTGAACTCCATGGCACTGAGCACTCTACATGCAATATGTACACAGTTCCAAATCACATGGAGTAGTTATGTACACAACCTTACCACGAAATGCATTGAATAGAAAGTAAAGCTTTGAACACAATGGAGTGTCAAGTACAATTTTGGTGAAAACAAGTATCTGCTAACATGATGTAAACCTTATTATTATACTCACCATATGATTTAGAATCGTCTGCAACCAATTTTATGTGTGTGCTACCTAAGCTCCAGAATTTACTTTCATTAACAACACATTCTCTACATAGTGGAACATTAGAGTTTGCAGTACTAAAGCAAGTCCATGGCTGTTCCATTACAAATGGTACCAGGTAGATTCCTATATTCAGCTTGCATTCTGTACTCCATGGCACTGAGCACTCTACATGCAATATCTACACAGTTCCAAATCACACTGAGTAGTTATGTACACAACTTTACCACGAAATGCATTGAATAGAAAGTAAAGCATTGAACAAAATGGAGTGTCAAGTACAATTTCGCTGGAAACTAGTATGTGCTAACATGATGTAAACCTTATTATTATACTCACCATATGATTTAGAATCGTCTGCAACCAATTTTATGTGTGTGCTACCTGAGCTCCAGAATTTACTTTCAGTAACAACACATTCTCTAAATAGTGGAACATTAGAGTTTTTGGTACTAAAGCAAGTCAATGGCTGTTCCATTTCAAATGGTACCAGGTAGGTTCCTCAATTCAGCTTGCATTGGTGAACTCCATGGCACTGAGCACTCTACATGCAATATCTACACTGTTCCAAATCACCCTGAGTAGTTATGTACACTACCTTACCAGAAAATGCATTGAATACAAAGTAAAGCATTCGACACAATGGAGTGCCAAGTACAATTTTGCTAAAAACAGGTATTTGCTAACATGATGTAAACCTTATTATTATGCTCACCATATGATTTAGAATAGTCTGCAAACAATTTTATGAGTGTGCTACCTAAGCTCCAGAATTTACTTTCAGTAACAACACATTTTCTACATAGTGCAACATTAGAGTTTGCAGTACTAAAGCAAGTCAATGGCTGTTCCATTTCAAATGGTACCAGGTAGGTTCCTCAATTCAGCTTGCATTGGTGTATTCCATGGCACTGAGCACTCTACATGCAATATCTACACAGTTCCAATTCACATGGAGTAGTTATGTACACAACCTTACCACGAAATGCATTGAATAGAAAGTAAAGCTTTGAACACAATGGAGTGTCAAGTACAATTTTGGTGAAAACAAGTATCTGCTAACATGATGTAAACCTTATTATTATGCTCACCATATGATTTAGAATTGTCTGCAACCAATTATATGAGTGTGCTACCTAAGCTCCAGAATTTACTTTCAGGAACAACACATTTTCTACATGGTGGGACATTAGAGTTTGCAGTACAAAAGCAAGTCAATGGCTGTTCCATTCCAAATGGTACCAGGTAGGTTCCTATATTCAGCTTGCATTGGTGTATTCCATTGCACTGCGCACTCTACATGCAATATCTACACTGTTCCAAATCACCCTGAGTAGTTATGTACACAACCTTACCAGAAAATGCATTGAATAGAAAGTAAAGCATTCAACACAATGGAGTGTCAATTAAAATTTCGCTAAAAACAGGTATTTGCTAACATGATGTAAACCTTATTATTATACTCACCATATGATTTAGAATCGTCTGCAAACAATTTTATGTGTGTGCTACCTAAGCTCCAGAATTTACTTTCATTAACAACACATTCTCTACATAGTGGAACATTAGAGTTTGCAGTACTAAAGCAAGTCCATGGCTGTTCCATTACAAATGGTACCAGGTAGATTCCTATATTCAGCTTGCATTCTGTAATCCATGGCACTGAGCACTCTACATGCAATATCTACACAGTTCCAAATCACACTGAGTAGTTATGTACACAACTTTACCACGAAATGCATTGAATAGAAAGTAAAGCATTGAACAAAATGGTCAAGTACAATTTCGCTGGAAACTAGTATGTGCTAACATGATGTAAACCTTATTATTATACTCACCATATGATTTAGAATCGTCTGCAACCAATTTTATGTGTGTGCTACCTAAGCTCCAGAATTTACTTTCAGTAACAACACATTCTCTAAATAGTGGAACATTAGAGTTTTTGGTACTAAAGCAAGTCAATGGCTGTTCCATTCCAAATGGTACCATGTAGGTTCCTATATTCAGCTTGCATTGGTGTATTCCATGGCACTGAGCACTCTACATGCAATATCTACACAGTTCCAATTCACATGGAGTAGTTAGGTACACAACCTTACCACGAAATGCATTGAATAGAAAGTAAAGCTTTGAACACAATGGAGTGTCAAGTACAATTTTGGTGAAAACAAGTATCTGCTAACATGATGTAAACATTATTATACTCACCATATGATTTAGAATCGTCTGCAACCAATTTTATGACTGTGCTACCTAAGCACCAGAATTCACTTTCAGGAACAACGCATTCTCTACATAGTGGAACATTAGAGTTTGCAGTACTAAAGCAAGTCAATGGCTGTTCCATTCCAAATGGAACCATGTAGGTTCCTATATTCAGATTGCATTGGTGAACTCCATTCCACTGAGCACTCTATATGCAATATGTACACAGTTCCAAATCACATGGAGTAGTTATGTACACAACCTTACCACGAAATGCATTGAATAGAAAGTAAAGCTTTGAACACAATGGAGTGTCAAGTACAATTTTGGTGAAAACAAGTATCTGCTAACATGATGTAAACTTTATTATACTCACCATATGATTTAGAATAGTCTGCAAACAATTTTATGTGTGTGCTACCTGAGCTCCAGAATTTACTTTCAGTAACAACACATTTTCTACATAGTGCAACATTAGAGTTTGCAGTACTAAAGCAAGTCAATGGCTGTTCCATTTCAAATGGTACCAGGTAGGTTCCTCAATTCAGCTTGCATTGGTGTATTCCATGGCACAGAGCACTCTACATGCAATATCTACACTGTTCCAAATCACCCTGAGTAGTTATGTACACAACCTTACCAGAAAATGCATTGAATAGAAAGTAAAGCATTCAACACAATGGAGTGTCAATTAAAATTTCGCTAAAAACAGGTATTTGCTAACATGATGTAAACCTTATTATTATACTCACCATATGATTTAGAATCGTCTGCAAACAATTTTATGTGTGTGCTACCTAAGCTCCAGAATTTACTTTCATTAACAACACATTCTCTACATAGTGGAACATTAGAGTTTGCAGTACTAAAGCAAGTCCATGGCTGTTCCATTACAAATGGTACCAGGTAGATTCCTATATTCAGCTTGCATTCTGTACTCCATGGCACTGAGCACTCTACATGCAATATCTACACAGTTCCAAATCACACTGAGTAGTTATGTACACAACTTTACCACGAAATGCATTGAATAGAAAGTAAAGCTTTGAACACAATGGAGTGTCAAGTACAATTTTGGTGAAAACAAGTATCTGCTAACATGATGTAAACCTTATTATTATACTCACCATATGATTTAGAATCGTCTGCAACCAATTATATGAGTGTGCTACCTAAGCTCCAGAATTTACTTTCAGGAACAACACATTTTCTACATAGTGCAACATTAGAGTTTGCAGTGCAAAAGCAAGTCAATGGCTGTTCCATTCCAAATGGTACCAGGTAGGTTCCTCAATTCAGCTGGCATTGGTATATTCCATGGCACTGAGCACTCTACATGCAATATCTACACAGTTCCAAATCACACTGAGTAGTTATGTACACAACTTTACCACGAAATGCATTGAATAGTAAGTAAAGCATTGAACAAAATGGAGTGTCAAGTACAATTTCGCTGGAAACTAGTATGTGCTAACATGATGTAAACCTTATTATTATACTCACCATATGATTTAGAATAGTCTGCAAACAATTATATGAGTGTGCTACCTAAGCACCAGAATTCACTTTCAGGAACAACACATTTTCTACATAGTGCAACATCAGAGTTTGCAGTACTAAAGCAAGTCAATGGCTGTTCCATTTCAAATGGTACCAGGTAGGTCCCTCAATTCAGCTTGCATTGGTGTATTCCATGGCACTGAGCACTCTACATGCAATATCTGTGCAGTTTCAAATCACACTGAGTAGTTATGTGCACAACCTTACAACGAAATGCATTGAATAGAAAGTAAAGCATTGAACAAAATGGAGTGTCAAGTACAATTTCGCTGGAAACTAGTATGTGCTAACATGATGTAAACCTTATTATTATACTCACCATATGATTTAGAATCGTCTGCAACCAATTTTATGTGTGTGCTACCTAAGCTCCAGAATTTACTTTCAGTAACAACACATTCTCTAAATAGTGGAACATTAGAGTTTTTGGTACTAAAGCAAGTCAATGGCTGTTCCATTCCAAATGGTACCATGTAGGTTCCTATATTCAGCTTGCATTGGTGAACTCCATGGCACTGAGCACTCTACATGCAATATGTACACAGTTCCAAATCACATGGAGTAGTTATGTACACAACCTTACCACGAAATGCATTGAATAGAAAGTAAAGCTTTGAACACAATGGAGTGTCAAGTACAATTTTGGTGAAAACAAGTATCTGCTAACATGATGTAAACCTTATTATTATACTCACCATATGATTTAGAATCGTCTGCAACCAATTTTATGTGTGTGCTACCTAAGCTCCAGAATTTACTTTCATTAACAACACATTCTCTACATAGTGGAACATTAGAGTTTGCAGTACTAAAGCAAGTCCATGGCTGTTCCATTACAAATGGTACCAGGTAGATTCCTATATTCAGCTTGCATTCTGTACTCCATGGCACTGAGCACTCTACATGCAATATCTACACAGTTCCAAATCACACTGAGTAGTTATGTACACAACTTTACCACGAAATGCATTGAATAGAAAGTAAAGCATTGAACAAAATGGAGTGTCAAGTACAATTTCGCTGGAAACTAGTATGTGCTAACATGATGTAAACCTTATTATTATACTCACCATATGATTTAGAATCGTCTGCAACTAATTTTATGTGTGTGCTACCTGAGCTCCAGAATTTACTTTCAGTAACAACACATTCTCTAAATAGTGGAACATTAGAGTTTTTGGTACTAAAGCAAGTCAATGGCTGTTCCATTTCAAATGGTACCAGGTAGGTTCCTCAATTCAGCTTGCATTGGTGTATTCCATGGCACTGAGCACTCTACATGCAATATCTACACTGTTCCAAATCACCCTGAGTAGTTATGTACACTACCTTACCAGAAAATGCATTGAATACAAAGTAAAGCATTCGACACAATGGAGTGCCAAGTACAATTTTGCTAAAAACAGGTATTTGCTAACATGATGTAAACCTTATTATTATGCTCACCATATGATTTAGAATAGTCTGCAAACAATTTTATGAGTGTGCTACCTAAGCTCCCGAATTTACTTTCAGTAACAACACATTTTCTACATAGTGCAACATTGGAGTTTGCAGTACTAAAGCAAGTCAATGGCTGTTCCATTTCAAATGGTACCAGGTAGGTTCCTCAATTCAGCTTGCATTGGTGTATTCCATGGCACTGAGCACTCTACATGCAATATCTACACAGTTCCAATTCACATGGAGTAGTTATGTACACAACCTTACCACGAAATGCATTGAATAGAAAGTAAAGCTTTGAACACAATGGAGTGTCAAGTACAATTTTGGTGAAAACAAGTATCTGCTAACATGATGTAAACCTTATTATTATACTCACCATATGATTTAGAATCGTCTGCAACCAATTATATGAGTGTGCTACCTAAGCTCCAGAATTTACTTTCAGGAACAACACATTTTCTACATAGTGCAACATTAGAGTTTGCAGTGCAAAAGCAAGTCAATGGCTGTTCCATTCCAAATGGTACCAGGTAGGTTCCTCAATTCAGCTGGCATTGGTATATTCCATGGCACTGAGCACTCTACATGCAATATCTACACAGTTCCAAATCACACTGAGTAGTTATGTACACAACTTTACCACGAAATGCATTGAATAGTAAGTAAAGCATTGAACAAAATGGAGTGTCAAGTACAATTTCGCTGGAAACTAGTATGTGCTAACATGATGTAAACCTTATTATTATACTCACCATATGATTTAGAATAGTCTGCAAACAATTATATGAGTGTGCTACCTAAGCACCAGAATTCACTTTCAGGAACAACACATTTTCTACATAGTGCAACATCAGAGTTTGCAGTACTAAAGCAAGTCAATGGCTGTTCCATTTCAAATGGTACCTGGTAGGTCCCTCAATTCAGCTTGCATTGGTGTATTCCATGGCACTGAGCACTCTACATGCAATATCTGTGCAGTTTCAAATCACACTGAGTAGTTATGTGCACAACCTTACCACGAAATGCATTGAATAGAAAGTAAAGCATTGAACAAAATGGAGTGTCAAGTACAATTTCGCTGGAAACTAGTATGTGCTAACATGATGTAAACCTTATTATTATACTCACCATATGATTTAGAATCGTCTGCAACCAATTTTATGTGTGTGCTACCTAAGCTCCAGAATTTACTTTCAGTAACAACACATTCTCTAAATAGTGGAACATTAGAGTTTTTGGTACTAAAGCAAGTCAATGGCTGTTCCATTCCAAATGGTACCATGTAGGTTCCTATATTCAGCTTGCATTGGTGAACTCCATGGCACTGAGCACTCTACATGCAATATGTACACAGTTCCAAATCACATGGAGTAGTTATGTACACAACCTTACCACGAAATGCATTGAATAGAAAGTAAAGCTTTGAACACAATGGAGTGTCAAGTACAATTTTGGTGAAAACAAGTATCTGCTAACATGATGTAAACCTTATTATTATACTCACCATATGATTTAGAATCGTCTGCAACCAATTTTATGTGTGTGCTACCTAAGCTCCAGAATTTACTTTCATTAACAACACATTCTCTACATAGTGGAACATTAGAGTTTGCAGTACTAAAGCAAGTCCATGGCTGTTCCATTACAAATGGTACCAGGTAGATTCCTATATTCAGCTTGCATTCTGTACTCCATGGCACTGAGCACTCTACATGCAATATCTACACAGTTCCAAATCACACTGAGTAGTTATGTACACAACTTTACCACGAAATGCATTGAATAGAAAGTAAAGCATTGAACAAAATGGAGTGTCAAGTACAATTTCGCTGGAAACTAGTATGTGCTAACATGATGTAAACCTTATTATTATACTCACCATATGATTTAGAATCGTCTGCAACCAATTTTATGTGTGTGCTACCTGAGCTCCAGAATTTACTTTCAGTAACAACACATTCTCTAAATAGTGGAACATTAGAGTTTTTGGTACTAAAGCAAGTCAATGGCTGTTCCATTTCAAATGGTACCAGGTAGGTTCCTCAATTCAGCTTGCATTGGTGAACTCCATGGCACTGAGCACTCTACATGCAATATCTACACTGTTCCAAATCACCCTGAGTAGTTATGTACACTACCTTACCAGAAAATGCATTGAATACAAAGTAAAGCATTCGACACAATGGAGTGCCAAGTACAATTTTGCTAAAAACAGGTATTTGCTAACATGATGTAAACCTTATTATTATGCTCACCATATGATTTAGAATAGTCTGCAAACAATTTTATGAGTGTGCTACCTAAGCTCCAGAATTTACTTTCAGTAACAACACATTTTCTACATAGTGCAACATTAGAGTTTGCAGTACTAAAGCAAGTCAATGGCTGTTCCATTTCAAATGGTACCAGGTAGGTTCCTCAATTCAGCTTGCATTGGTGTATTCCATGGCACTGAGCACTCTACATGCAATATCTACACAGTTCCAATTCACATGGAGTAGTTATGTACACAACCTTACCACGAAATGCATTGAATAGAAAGTAAAGCTTTGAACACAATGGAGTGTCAAGTACAATTTTGGTGAAAACAAGTATCTGCTAACATGATGTAAACCTTATTATTATGCTCACCATATGATTTAGAATTGTCTGCAACCAATTATATGAGTGTGCTACCTAAGCTCCAGAATTTACTTTCAGGAACAACACATTTTCTACATGGTGGGACATTAGAGTTTGCAGTACAAAAGCAAGTCAATGGCTGTTCCATTCCAAATGGTACCAGGTAGGTTCCTATATTCAGCTTGCATTGGTGTATTCCATTGCACTGCGCACTCTACATGCAATATCTACACTGTTCCAAATCACCCTGAGTAGTTATGTACACAACCTTCCCAGAAAATGCATTGAATAGAAAGTAAAGCATTCAACACAATGGAGTGTCAATTAAAATTTCGCTAAAAACAGGTATTTGCTAACATGATGTAAACCTTATTATTATACTCACCATATGATTTAGAATCGTCTGCAAACAATTTTATGTGTGTGCTACCTAAGCTCCAGAATTTACTTTCATTAACAACACATTCTCTACATAGTGGAACATTAGAGTTTGCAGTACTAAAGCAAGTCCATGGCTGTTCCATTACAAATGGTACCAGGTAGATTCCTATATTCAGCTTGCATTCTGTAATCCATGGCACTGAGCACTCTACATGCAATATCTACACAGTTCCAAATCACACTGAGTAGTTATGTACACAACTTTACCACGAAATGCATTGAATAGAAAGTAAAGCATTGAACAAAATGGTCAAGTACAATTTCGCTGGAAACTAGTATGTGCTAACATGATGTAAACCTTATTATTATACTCACCATATGATTTAGAATCGTCTGCAACCAATTTTATGTGTGTGCTACCTAAGCTCCAGAATTTACTTTCAGTAACAACACATTCTCTAAATAGTGGAACATTAGAGTTTTTGGTACTAAAGCAAGTCAATGGCTGTTCCATTCCAAATGGTACCATGTAGGTTCCTATATTCAGCTTGCATTGGTGTATTCCATGGCACTGAGCACTCTACATGCAATATCTACACAGTTCCAATTCACATGGAGTAGTTAGGTACACAACCTTACCACGAAATGCATTGAATAGAAAGTAAAGCTTTGAACACAATGGAGTGTCAAGTACAATTTTGGTGAAAACAAGTATCTGCTAACATGATGTAAACATTATTATACTCACCATATGATTTAGAATCGTCTGCAAGCAATTTTATGACTGTGCTACCTAAGCACCAGAATTCACTTTCAGGAACAACGCATTCTCTACATAGTGGAACATTAGAGTTTGCAGTACTAAAGCAAGTCAATGGCTGTTCCATTCCAAATGGAACCATGTAGGTTCCTATATTCAGATTGCATTGGTGAACTCCATTCCACTGAGCACTCTATATGCAATATGTACACAGTTCCAAATCACATGGAGTAGTTATGTACACAACCTTACCACGAAATGCATTGAATAGAAAGTAAAGCTTTGAACACAATGGAGTGTCAAGTACAATTTTGGTGAAAACAAGTATCTGCTAACATGATGTAAACTTTATTATACTCACCATATGATTTAGAATAGTCTGCAAACAATTTTATGTGTGTGCTACCTGAGCTCCAGAATTTACTTTCAGTAACAACACATTTTCTACATAGTGCAACATTAGAGTTTGCAGTACTAAAGCAAGTCAATGGCTGTTCCATTTCAAATGGTACCAGGTAGGTTCCTCAATTCAGCTTGCATTGGTGTATTCCATGGCACAGAGCACTCTACATGCAATATCTACACTGTTCCAAATCACCCTGAGTAGTTATGTACACAACCTTACCAGAAAATGCATTGAATAGAAAGTAAAGCATTCAACACAATGCAGTGTCAATTAAAATTTCGCTAAAAACAGGTATTTGCTAACATGATGTAAACCTTATTATTATACTCACCATATGATTTAGAATCGTCTGCAAACAATTTTATGTGTGTGCTACCTAAGCTCCAGAATTTACTTTCATTAACAACACATTCTCTACATAGTGGAACATTAGAGTTTGCAGTACTAAAGCAAGTCCATGGCTGTTCCATTACAAATGGTACCAGGTAGATTCCTATATTCAGCTTGCATTCTGTACTCCATGGCACTGAGCACTCTACATGCAATATCTACACAGTTCCAAATCACACTGAGTAGTTATGTACACAACTTTACCACGAAATGCATTGAATAGAAAGTAAAGCATTGAACAAAATGGTCAAGTACAATTTCGCTGGAAACTAGTATGTGCTAACATGATGTAAACCTTATTATTATACTCACCATATGATTTAGAATCGTCTGCAACCAATTTTATGTGTGTACTACCTAAGCTCCAGAATTTACTTTCAGTAACAACACATTCTCTAAATAGTGGAACATTAGAGTTTTTGGTACTAAAGCAAGTCCATGGCTGTTCCATTCCAAATGGTACCAGGTAGATTCCTTTATTCAGCTTGCATTCTGTACTCCATGGCACTGAGCACTCTACATGCAATATGTACACAGTTCCAAATCAAATGGAGTAGTTAGGTACACAACCTTACCACGAAATGCATTGAATAGAAAGTAAAGCATTGAACACAATGGAGTGTCAAGTACAATTTTGGTGAAAACAAGTATGTGCTAACATGATGTAAACCTTATTATTATACTCACCATATGATTTAGAATCGTCTGCAACCAATTTTATGTGTGTGCTACCTAAGCTCCAGAATTTACTTTCATTAACAACACATTCTCTACATAGTGGAACATTAGAGTTTGCAGTACTAAAGCAAGTCCATGGCTGTTCCATTACAAATGGTACCAGGTAGATTCCTATATTCAGCTTGCATTCTGTACTCCATGGCACTGAGCACTCTACATGCAATATCTACACAGTTCCAAATCACACTGAGTAGTTATGTACACAACTTTACCTCGAAATGCATTGAATAGAAAGTAAAGCATTGAACAAAATGGAGTGTCAAGTACAATTTCGCTGGAAACTAGTATGTGCTAACATGATGTAAACCTTATTATTATACTCACCATATGATTTAGAATCGTCTGCAACCAATTTTATGTGTGTGCTACCTAAGCTCCAGAATTTACTTTCAGTAACAACACATTCTCTAAATAGTGGAACATTAGAGTTTTTGGTACTAAAGCAAGTCAATGGCTGTTCCATTCCAAATGGTACCATGTAGGTTCCTATATTCAGCTTGCATTGGTGAACTCCATGGCACTGAGCACTCTACATGCAATATGTACACAGTTCCAAATCACATGGAGTAGTTATGTACACAACCTTACCACGAAATGCATTGAATAGAAAGTAAAGCTTTGAACACAATGGAGTGTCAAGTACAATTTTGGTGAAAACAAGTATGTGCTAACATGATGTAAACCTTATTATTATACTCACCATATGATTTAGAATAGTCTGCAAACAATTTTCTGAGTGTGCTACCTGAGCTCCAGAATTTACTTTCAGTAACAACACATTTTCTACATAGTGCAACATTAGAGTTTGCAGTACTAAAGCAAGTCAATGGCTGTTCCATTTCAAATGGTACCAGGTAGGTTCCTCAATTCAGCTTGCATTGGTGTATTCCATGGCACTGAGCACTCTACATGCAATATCTACACAGTTCCAAATCACACTGAGTAGTTATGTACACAACTTTACCACGAAATGCATTGAATAGTAAGTAAAGCATTGAACAAAATGGAGTGTCAAGTACAATTTCGCTGGAAACTAGTATGTGCTAACATGATGTAAACCTTATTATTATACTCACCATATGATTTAGAATAGTCTGCAAACAATTATATGAGTGTGCTACCTAAGCACCAGAATTCACTTTCAGGAACAACACATTTTCTACATAGTGCAACATCAGAGTTTGCAGTACTAAAGCAAGTCAATGGCTGTTCCATTTCAAATGGTACCAGGTAGGTTCCTCAATTCAGCTTGCATTGGTGTATTCCATGGCACTGAGCACTCTACATGCAATATCTGTGCAGTTTCAAATCACACTGAGTAGTTATGTGCACAACCTTACCACGAAATGCATTGAATAGAAAGTAAAGCATTGAACAAAATGGAGTGTCAAGTACAATTTCGCTGAAAACTAGTATGTGCTAACATGATGTAAACCTTATTATTATACTCACCATATGATTTAGAATCGTCTGCAACTAATTTTATGTGTGTGCTACCTAAGCTCCAGAATTTACTTTCAGTAACAACACATTCTCTACATAGTGGAACATTAGAGTTTTTGGTACTAAAGCAAGTCAATGGCTGTTCCATTCCAAATGGTACCAGGTAGGTTCCTATATTCAGCTTGCATTGGTGTACTCCATGGCACTGAGCACTCTACATGCAATATCTACACAGCTCCAATTCACATGGAGTAGTTATGTACACAACCTTACCACGAAATGCATTGAATAGAAAGTAAAGCTTTGAACACAATGGAGTGTCAAGTACAATTTTGGTGAAAACAGGTATCTGCTAACATGATGTAAACCTTATTATTATACTCACCATATGATTTAGAATCGTCTGCAACCAATTTTATGACCGTGCTACCTAAGCACCAGAATTTACTTTCAGGAACAACGCATTCTCTACATAGTGGAACATTAGAGTTTGCAGTACTAAAGCAAGTCAATGGCTGTTCCATTCCAAATGGTACCATGTAGGTTCCTATATTCAGCTTGCATTGGTGAACTCCATGGCACTGAGCACTCTACATGCAATATGTACACAGTTCCAAATCACATGGAGTAGTTATGTACACAACCTTACCACGAAATGCATTGAATAGAAAGTAAAGCATTCAACACAATGGAGTGCCATGTACAATTTTGCTAAAAACAGGTATTTGCTAACATGATGTAAACGTTATTATTATGCTCACCATATGATTTAGAATAGTCTGCAACCAATTTTATGTGTGTGCTACCTAAGCTCCAGAATTTACTTTCAGTAACAACACATTCTCTACATAGTGGAACATTAGAGTTTGCAGTACTAAAGCAAGTCCATGGCTGTTCCATCCCAAATGGTACCAGGTAGATTCCTATATTCAGCTTGCATTCTGTACTCCATGGCACTGAGCACTATACATGCAATATCTACACAGTTCCAAATCACACTGAGTAGTTATATACACAACTTTACCACGAAATGCATTGAATAGTAAGTAAAGCATTGAACAAAATGGAGTGTCAAGTACAATTTCGCTGGAAACTAGTATGTGCTAACATGATGTAAACCTTATTATTATACTCACCATATGATTTAGAATAGTCTGCAAACAATTATATGAGTGTGCTACCTAAGCACCAGAATTCACTTTCAGGAACAACAGATTTTCTACATAGTGCAACATCAGAGTTTGCAGTACTAAAGCAAGTCAATGGCTGTTCCATTTCAAACGGTACCAGGTAGGTTCCTCAATTCAGCTTGCATTGGTGTATTCCATGGCACTGAGCACTCTACATGCAATATCTGTGCAGTTTCAAATCACACTGAGTAGTTATGTGCACAACCTTACCACGAAATGCATTGAATAGAAAGTAAAGCATTGAACAAAATGGAGTGTCAAGTACAATTTCGCTGAAAACTAGTATTTGCTAACATGATGTAAACCTTATTATTATACTCACCATATGATTTAGAATCGTCTGCAACTAATTTTATGTGTGTGCTACCTAAGCTCCAGAATTTACTTTCAGTAACAACACATTCTCTACATGGAACATTAGAGTTTTTGGTACTAAAGCAAGTCAATGGTTGTTCCATTCCAAATGGTACCAGGTAGGTTCCTATATTCAGCTTGCATTGGTGTACTCCATGGCACTGAGCACTCTACATGCAATATCTACACAGCTCCAATTCACATGGAGTAGTTATGTACACAACCTTACCACGAAATGCATTGAATAGAAAGTAAAGCTTTGAACACAATGGAGTGTCAAGTACAATTTTGGTGAAAACAGGTATCTGCTAACATGATGTAAACCTTATTATTATACTCACCATATGATTTAGAATCGTCTGCAACCAATTTTATGACCGTGCTACCTAAGCACCAGAATTTACTTTCAGGAACAACGCATTCTCTACATAGTGGAACATTAGAGTTTGCAGTACTAAAGCAAGTCAATGGCTGTTCCATTCCAAATGGTACCATGTAGGTTCCTTTATTCAGCTTGCATTGGTGAACTCCATGGCACTGAGCACTCTACATGCAATATGTACACAGTTCCAAATCACATGGAGTAGTTATGTACACAACCTTACCACGAAATGCATTGAATAGAAAGTAAAGCATTGAACACAATGAAGTGTCAAGTACAATTTTGGTGAAAACAAGTATGTGCTAACATGATGTAAACCTTATTATTATACTCACCATATGATTTAGAATTGTCTGCAACCAATTTTATGAGTGTGCTACCTAAGCTCCAGAATTTACTTTCAGGAACAACACATTTTCTACATAGTGCAACATTAGAGTTTGCAGTACTAAAGCAAGTCAATGGCTATTCCATTCCAAATGGTACCAGGTAGGTTCCTCAATTCAGCTTGCATTGGTGTATTCCATGGCACTGAGCACTCTACATGCAATATCTGCGCAGTTCCAAATCACACTGAGTAGTTATGTACACAAATTTACCACGAAATGCATTGAATAGAAAGTAAAGCATTGAACACAATGGAGTGTCAAGTACAATTTCGCTGAAAACTAGTATGTGCTAACATGATGTAAACCTTATTATTATACTCACCATTTGATTTAGAATCGTGTGCAACCAATTTTAAGTGTGTGCTACCTAAGCTCCAGAATTAACTTTCAGTAACAACACATAGTCTACATAGTGGAACATTAGAGTTTGCAGTACTAAAGCAAGTCAATGGCTGTTCCATTCCAAATGGTACCAGGTAGGTTCCTATATTCAGCTTGCATTGGTGTATTCCATGGCACTGAGCACTCTACATGCAATATCTACACTGTTCCAAATCACCCTGAGTAGTTATGTACACAACCTTACCAGAAAATGCATTGAATAGAAAGTAAAGCATTCGATACAATGGAGTGCCAAGTACAATTTTGCTAAAAACAGGTATTTGCTAACATGATGTAAACCTTATTATTATGCTCACCATATGATTTAGAATAGTCTGCAAACAATTTTATGAGTGTGCTACCTAAGCTCCAGAATTTACTTTCAGTAACAACACATTTTCTACGTAGTGCAACATTAGAGTTTGCAGTACTAAAGCAAGTCAATGGCTGTTCCATTTCAAATGGTACCAGGTAGGTTCCTCAATTCAGCTTGCATTGGTGTATTCCATGGCACTGAGCACTCTACATGCAATATCTACACAGTTCCAATTCACATGGAGTAGTTATGTACACAACCTTACCACGAAATGCATTGAATAGAAAGTAAAGCTTTGAACACAATGGAGTGTCAAGTACAATTTTGGTGAAAACAAGTATCTGCTAACATGATGTAAACCTTATTATTATACTCACCATATGATTTAGAATCGTCTGCAACCAATTTTATGACTGTGCTACCTAAGCACCAGAATTTACTTTCAGGAACAACGCATTCTCTACATATTGGAACATTAGAGTTTGCAGTACTAAAGCAAGTCAATGGCTGTTCCATTCCAAATGGTACCAGGTAGGTTCTTATATTCAGCTTGCATTGGTGTATTCCATGGCACTGAGCACTCTACATGCAATATCTGCGCAGTTCCAAATCACACTGAGTAGTGATGTACACAAATTTACCACGAAATGCATTGAATAGAAAGTAAAGCATTGAACACAATGGAGTGTCAAGTACAATTTCGCTGAAAACTAGTATGTGCTAACATGATGTAAACATTATTATACTCACCATATGATTTAGAATCGTCTGCAACCAATTTTAAGTGTGTGCTACCTAAGCTCCAGAATTTACTTTCAGTAACAACACATTCTCTACATAGTGGAACATTAGAGTTTGCAGTACTAAAGCAAGTCCATGGCTGTTCCATCCCAAAAGGTACCAGGTAGATTCCTATATTCAGCTTGCATTCTGTACTCCATGGCACTGAGCACTCTACATGCAATATCTACACAGTTCCAAATCACACTGAGTAGTTATATACACAACTTTACCACGAAATGCATTGAATAGTAAGTAAAGCATTGAACAAAATGGAGTGTCAAGTACAATTTCGCTGGAAACTAGTATGTGCTAACATGATGTAAACCTTATTATTATACTCACCATATGATTTAGAATCGTCTGCAACCAATTTTATGACCGTGCTACCTAAGCACCAGAATTTACTTTCAGGAACAACGCATTCTCTACATAGTGGAACATTAGAGTTTGCAGTACTAAAGCAAGTCAATGGCTGTTCCATTCCAAATGGTACCATGTAGGTTCCTATATTCAGCTTGCATTGGTGAACTCCATGGCACTGAGCACTCTACATGCAATATGTACACAGTTCCAAATCACATGGAGTAGTTATGTACACAACCTTACCACGAAATGCATTGAATAGAAAGTAAAGCATTCAACACAATGGAGTGCCATGTACAATTTTGCTAAAAACAGGTATTTGCTAACATGATGTAAACGTTATTATTATGCTCACCATATGATTTAGAATAGTCTGCAACCAATTTTATGTGTGTGCTACCTAAGCTCCAGAATTTACTTTCAGTAACAACACATTCTCTACATAGTGGAACATTAGAGTTTGCAGTACTAAAGCAAGTCCATGGCTGTTCCATCCCAAATGGTACCAGGTAGATTCCTATATTCAGCTTGCATTCTGTACTCCATGGCACTGAGCACTCTACATGCAATATCTACACAGTTCCAAATCACACTGAGTAGTTATATACACAACTTTACCACGAAATGCATTGAATAGTAAGTAAAGCATTGAACAAAATGGAGTGTCAAGTACAAATTCGCTGGAAACTAGTATGTGCTAACATGATGTAAACCTTATTATTATACTCACCATATGATTTAGAATAGTCTGCAAACAATTATATGAGTGTGCTACCTAAGCACCAGAATTCACTTTCAGGAACAACAGATTTTCTACATAGTGCAACATCAGAGTTTGCAGTACTAAAGCAAGTCAATGGCTGTTCCATTTCAAACGGTACCAGGTAGGTTCCTCAATTCAGCTTGCATTGGTGTATTCCATGGCACTGAGCACTCTACATGCAATATCTGTGCAGTTTCAAATCACACTGAGTAGTTATGTGCACAACCTTACCACGAAATGCATTGAATAGAAAGTAAAGCATTGAACAAAATGGAGTGTCAAGTACAATTTCGCTGAAAACTAGTATTTGCTAACATGATGTAAACCTTATTATTATACACACCATATGATTTAGAATCGTCTGCAACTAATTTTATGTGTGTGCTACCTAAGCTCCAGAATTTACTTTCAGTAACAACACATTCTCTACATGGAACATTAGAGTTTTTGGTACTAAAGCAAGTCAATGGTTGTTCCATTCCAAATGGTACCAGGTAGGTTCCTATATTCAGCTTGCATTGGTGTACTCCATGGCACTGAGCACTCTACATGCAATATCTACACAGCTCCAATTCACATGGAGTAGTTATGTACACAACCTTACCACGAAATGCATTGAATAGAAAGTAAAGCTTTGAACACAATGGAGTGTCAAGTACAATTTTGGTGAAAACAGGTATCTGCTAACATGATGTAAACCTTATTATTATACTCACCATATGATTTAGAATCGTCTGCAACCAATTTTATGACCGTGCTACCTAAGCACCAGAATTTACTTTCAGGAACAACGCATTCTCTACATAGTGGAACATTAGAGTTTGCAGTACTAAAGCAAGTCAATGGCTGTTCCATTCCAAATGGTACCATGTAGGTTCCTTTATTCAGCTTGCATTGGTGAACTCCATGGCACTGAGCACTCTACATGCAATATGTACACAGTTCCAAATCACATGGAGTAGTTATGTACACAACCTTACCACGAAATGCATTGAATAGAAAGTAAAGCATTGAACACAATGAAGTGTCAAGTACAATTTTGGTGAAAACAAGTATGTGCTAACATGATGTAAACCTTATTATTATACTCACCATATGATTTAGAATTGTCTGCAACCAATTTTATGAGTGTGCTACCTAAGCTCCAGAATTTACTTTCAGGAACAACACATTTTCTACATAGTGCAACATTAGAGTTTGCAGTACTAAAGCAAGTCAATGGCTGTTCCATTCCAAATGGTACCAGGTAGGTTCTTATATTCAGCTTGCATTGGTGTATTCCATGGCACTGAGCACTCTACATGCAATATCTGCGCAGTTCCAAATCACACTGAGTAGTGATGTACACAAATTTACCACGAAATGCATTGAATAGAAAGTAAAGCATTGAACACAATGGAGTGTCAAGTACAATTTCGCTGAAAACTAGTATGTGCTAACATGATGTAAACATTATTATACTCACCATATGATTTAGAATCGTCTGCAACCAATTTTAAGTGTGTGCTACCTAAGCTCCAGAATTTACTTTCAGTAACAACACATTCTCTACATAGTGGAACATTAGAGTTTGCAGTACTAAAGCAAGTCCATGGCTGTTCCATCCCAAATGGTACCAGGTAGATTCCTATATTCAGCTTGCATTCTGTACTCCATGGCACTGAGCACTCTACATGCAATATCTACACAGTTCCAAATCACACTGAGTAGTTATATACACAACTTTACCACGAAATGCATTGAATAGTAAGTAAAGCATTGAACAAAATGGAGTGTCAAGTACAATTTCGCTGGAAACTAGTATGTGCTAACATGATGTAAACCTTATTATTATACTCACCATATGATTTACAATCGTCTGCAACCAATTTTATGACCGTGCTACCTAAGCACCAGAATTTACTTTCAGGAACAACGCATTCTCTACATAGTGGAACATTAGAGTTTGCAGTACTAAAGCAAGTCAATGGCTGTTCCATTCCAAATGGTACCATGTAGGTTCCTATATTCAGCTTGCATTGGTGAACTCCATGGCACTGAGCACTCTACATGCAATATGTACACAGTTCCAAATCACATGGAGTAGTTATGTACACAACCTTACCACGAAATGCATTGAATAGAAAGTAAAGCATTCAACACAATGGAGTGCCATGTACAATTTTGCTAAAAACAGGTATTTGCTAACATGATGTAAACGTTATTATTATGCTCACCATATGATTTAGAATAGTCTGCAACCAATTTTATGTGTGTGCTACCTAAGCTCCAGAATTTACTTTCAGTAACAACACATTCTCTACATAGTGGAACATTAGAGTTTGCAGTACTAAAGCAAGTCCATGGCTGTTCCATCCCAAATGGTACCAGGTAGATTCCTATATTCAGCTTGCATTCTGTACTCCATGGCACTGAGCACTCTACATGCAATATCTACACAGTTCCAAATCACACTGAGTAGTTATATACACAACTTTACCACGAAATGCATTGAATAGTAAGTAAAGCATTGAACAAAATGGAGTGTCAAGTACAATTTCGCTGGAAACTAGTATGTGCTAACATGATGTAAACCTTATTATTATACTCACCATATGATTTAGAATAGTCTGCAAACAATTATATGAGTGTGCTACCTAAGCACCAGAATTCACTTTCAGGAACAACAGATTTTCTACATAGTGCAACATCAGAGTTTGCAGTACTAAAGCAAGTCAATGGCTGTTCCATTTCAAACGGTACCAGGTAGGTTCCTCAATTCAGCTTGCATTGGTGTATTCCATGGCACTGAGCACTCTACATGCAATATCTGTGCAGTTTCAAATCACACTGAGTAGTTATGTGCACAACCTTACCACGAAATGCATTGAATAGAAAGTAAAGCATTGAACAAAATGGAGTGTCAAGTACAATTTCGCTGAAAACTAGTATTTGCTAACATGTTGTAAACCTTATTATTATACTCACCATATGATTTAGAATCGTCTGCAACTAATTTTATGTGTGTGCTACCTAAGCTCCAGAATTTACTTTCAGTAACAACACATTCTCTACATGGAACATTAGAGTTTTTGGTACTAAAGCAAGTCAATGGTTGTTCCATTCCAAATGGTACCAGGTAGGTTCCTATATTCAGCTTGCATTGGTGTACTCCATGGCACTGAGCACTCTACATGCAATATCTACACAGCTCCAATTCACATGGAGTAGTTATGTACACAACCTTACCACGAAATGCATTGAATACAAAGTAAAGCTTTGGACACAATGGAGTGTCAAGTACAATTTTGGTGAAAACAAGTATCTGCTAACATGATGTAAACCTTATTATTATACTCACCATATGATTTAGAATCGTCTGCAAACAATTTTATGACCGAGCTACCTAAGCACCAGAATTTACTTTCAGGAACAACGCATTCTCTACATAGTGGAACATTAGAGTTTGCAGTACTAAAGCAAGTCAATGGCTGTTCCATTCCAAATGGTACCAGGTAGGTTCCTATATACAGCTTGCATTGGTGTATTCCATGGCACTGAGCACTCTACATGCAATATCTACACTGTTCCAAATCACCCTGAGTAGTTATGTACACAACCTTACCAGAAAATGCATTGAATAGAAAGTAAAGCATTCAACACAATGGAGTGCAAAGTACAATTTTGCTAAAAACAGGTATTTGCTAATATGATGTAAACCTTATTATTATGCTCACCATATGATTTAGAATAATCTGCAAACAATTTTATGAGTGTTGTACCTAAGCTCCAGAATATACTTTCAGTAACAACACATTTTCTACATAGTGCAACATTAGAGTTTGCAGTACTAAAGCAAGTCAATGGCTGTTCCATTTCAAATGGTACCAGGTAGGTTCCTCAATTCAGCTTGCATTGGTGTATTCCATGGCACTGAGCACTCTACATGCAATATCTACACAGTTCCAATTCACATGGAGTAGTTATGTACACAACCTTACCACGAAATGCATTGAAAAGAAAGTAAAGCTTTGAACACAATGCAGTGTCAAGTACAATTTTGGTGAAAACAAGTATCTGCTAACATGATGTAAACCTTATTATTATACTCACCATATGATTTAGAATCGTCTGCAACCAATTTTATGACTGTGCTACCTAAGCACCAGAATTTACTTTCAGGAACAACGCATTCTCTACATATTGGAACATTAGAGTTTGCAGTACTAAAGCAAGTCAATGGCTGTTCCATTCCAAATGGTACCATGTATGTTCCTATATTCAGCTTGCATTGGTGAGCTCCATGGCACTGAGCACTCTACATGCAATATGTACACAGTTCCAAATCACATGGAGTAGTTATGTACACAACCTTACCACGAAATGCATTGAATAGAAAGTAATGCATTGAACACAATGGAGTGTCAATTAAAATTTCGCTGAAAACTAGTATGTGCTAACATGATGTAAACCTTATTATTATACTCACCATATGATTTAGAATCGTCTGCAACCAATTTTATGTGTGTGCTACCTAAGGTCCAGAATTTACTTTCAGTAACAACACATTCTCTACATAGTGGAACATTAGAGTTTGCAGTACTAAAGCAAGTCCATGGCTGTTCCATTCCAAATGGTACCAGGTAGATTCCTATATTCAGCTTGCATTCTGTACTCCATGGCACTGAGCACTCTACATGCAATATCTACACAGTTCCAAATCACACTGAGTAGTTATGTACACAACTTTACCATAAAATGCATTGAATAGAAAGTAAAGCATTGAACAAAATGGAGTGTCAAGTACAATTTCGCTGAAAACTAGTATGTGCTAACCTGATGTAAACCTTATTATTATACTCACCATATGATTTAGAATCGTCTGCAACCAATTTTATGTGTGTGCTACCTAAGCTCCAGAATTTACTTTCAGTAACAACACATTCTCTACATAGTGGAACATTAGAGTTTTTGGTACTAAAGCAAGTCAATGGCTGTTCCATTCCAAATGGTACCAGGTAGGTTCCTATATTCAGCTTGCATTGGTGTACTCCATGGCACTGAGCACTCTACATGCAATATCTGCACAGCTCCAAATCACACTGAGTAGTTATGTACACAACCTTACCACGAAATGCATTGAATAGAAGGAAAAGCATTGAACACAATGGAGTGTCAAGTACAATTTTGCTGAAAACTAGTATGTGCTAACATGATTTAAACCTTATTATACTCACCATATGATTCAGAATCGTCTGCAACCAATTTTATGTGTGTGCTTCCTAATCTCCAGAATTTACTTTAAGTAACAACACATTCTGTACATGGTGGGACATTAGAGTTTGCAGTACTAAAGCAAGTCAATGGCTGTTCCATTCCAAATGGTACCAGGTAGGTTCTTATATTCAGCTTGCATTGGTGTATTCCATGGCACTGAGCACTCTACATGCAATATCTGCGCAGTTCCAAATCACACTGAGTAGTGATGTACACAAATTTACCACGAAATGCATTGAATAGAAAGTAAAGCATTGAACACAATGGAGTGTCAAGTACAATTTCGCTGAAAACTAGTATGTGCTAACATGATGTAAACATTATTATACTCACCATATGATTTAGAATCGTCTGCAACCAATTTTAAGTGTGTGCTACCTAAGCTCCAGAATTAACTTTCAGTAACAACACATTCTCTACATAGTGGAACATTAGAGTTTGCAGTACTAAAGCAAGTCAATGGCTGTTCCATTCCAAATGGTACCAGGTAGGTTCCTATATTCAGCTTGCATTGGTGTACTCCATGGCACTGAGCACTCTACATGCAATATCTACACAGTTCCAATTCACATGGAGTAGTTATGTACACAACCTTACCACGAAATGCATTGAATACAAAGTAAAGCTTTGAACACAATGGAGTGTCAAGTACAATTTTGGTGAAAACAAGTATCTGCTAACATGATGTAAACCTTATTATTATACTCACCATATGATTTAGAATCGTCTGCAAACAATTTTATGACCGAGCTACCTAAGCACCAGAATTTACTTTCAGGAACAACGCATTCTCTACATAGTGGAACATTAGAGTTTGCAGTACTAAAGCAAGTCAATGGCTGTTCCATTCCAAATGGTACCAGGTAGGTTCCTATATTCAGCTTGCATTGGTGTATTCCATGGCACTGAGCACTCTACATGCAATATCTACACTGTTCCAAATCACGCTGAGTAGTTATGTACACAACCTTACCAGAAAATGCATTGAATAGAAAGTAAAGCATTCAACACAATGGAGTGCAAAGTACAATTTTGCTAAAAACAGGTATTTGCTAATATGATGTAAACCTTATTATTATGCTCACCATATGATTTAGAATAATCTGCAAACAATTTTATGAGTGTTGTACCTAAGCTCCAGAATATACTTTCAGTAACAACACATTTTCTACATAGTGCAACATTAGAGTTTGCAGTACTAAAGCAAGTCAATGGCTGTTCCATTTCAAATGGTACCAGGTAGGGTCCTCAATTCAGCTTGCATTGGTGTATTCCATGGCACTGAGCACTCTACATGCAATATCTACACAGTTCCAATTCACATGGAGTAGTTATGTACACAACCTTACCACGAAATGCATTGAATAGAAAGTAAAGCTTTGAACACAATGCAGTGTCAAGTACAATTTTGGTGAAAACAAGTATCTGCTAACATGATGTAAACCTTATTATTATACTCACCATATGATTTAGAATCGTCTGCAACCAATTTTATGACTGTGCTACCTAAGCACCAGAATTTACTTTCAGGAACAACGCATTCTCTACATATTGGAACATTAGAGTTTGCAGTACTAAAGCAAGTCAATGGCTGTTCCATTCCAAATGGTACCATGTATGTTCCTATATTCAGCTTGCATTGGTGAGCTCCATGGCACTGAGCACTCTACATGCAATATGTACACAGTTCCAAATCACATGGAGTAGTTATGTACACAACCTTACCACGAAATGCATTGAATAGAAAGTAATGCATTGAACACAATGGAGTGTCAATTAAAATTTCGCTGAAAACTAGTATGTGCTAACATGATGTAAACCTTATTATTATACTCACCATATGATTTAGAATCGTCTGCAACCAATTTTATGTGTGTGCTACCTAAGGTACAGAATTTACTTTCAGTAACAACACATTCTCTACATAGTGGAACATTAGAGTTTGCAGTACTAAAGCAAGTCCATGGCTGTTCCATTCCAAATGGTACCAGGTAGATTCCTATATTCAGCTTGCATTCTGTACTCCATGGCACTGAGCACTCTACATGCAATATCTACACAGTTCCAAATCACACTGAGTAGTTATGTACACAACTTTACCATAAAATGCATTGAATAGAAAGTAAAGCATTGAACAAAATGGAGTGTCAAGTACAATTTCGCTGAAAACTAGTATGTGCTAACCTGATGTAAACCTTATTATTATACTCACCATATGATTTAGAATCGTCTGCAACCAATTTTATGTGTGTGCTACCTAAGCTCCAGAATTTACTTTCAGTAACAACACATTCTCTACATAGTGGAACATTAGAGTTTTTGGTACTAAAGCAAGTCAATGGCTGTTCCATTCCAAATGGTACCAGGTAGGTTCCTATATTCAGCTTGCATTGGTGTACTCCATGGCACTGAGCACTCTACATGCAATATCTGCACAGCTCCAAATCACACTGAGTAGTTATGTACACAACCTTACCACGAAATGCATTGAATAGAAGGAAAAGCATTGAACACAATGGAGTGTCAAGTACAATTTTGCTGAAAACTAGTATGTGCTAACATGATTTAAACCTTATTATACTCACCATATGATTCAGAATCGCCTGCAACCAATTTTATGTGTGTGCTTCCTAATCTCCAGAATTTACTTTCAGTAACAACACATTCTCTACATGGTGGGACATTAGAGTTTGCAGTACTAAAGCAAGTCAATGGCTGTTCCATTCCAAATGGTACCAGGTAGGTTCTTATATTCAGCTTGCATTGGTGTATTCCATGGCACTGAGCACTCTACATGCAATATCTGCGCAGTTCCAAATCACACTGAGTAGTGATGTACACAAATTTACCACGAAATGCATTGAATAGAAAGTAAAGCATTGAACACAATGGAGTGTCAAGTACAATTTCGCTGAAAACTAGTATGTGCTAACATGATGTAAACATTATTATACTCACCATATGATTTAGAATCGTCTGCAACCAATTTTAAGTGTGTGCTACCTAAGCTCCAGAATTAACTTTCAGTAACAACACATTCTCTACATAGTGGAACATTAGAGTTTGCAGTACTAAAGCAAGTCAATGGCTGTTCCATTCCAAATGGTACCAGGTAGGTTCCTATATTCAGCTTGCATTGGTGTACTCCATGGCACTGAGCACTCTACATGCAATATCTACACAGTTCCAATTCACATGGAGTAGTTATGTACACAACCTTACCACGAAATGCATTGAATGCAAAGTAAAGCTTTGAACACAATGGAGTGTCAAGTACAATTTTGGTGAAAACAAGTATCTGCTAACATGATGTAAACCTTATTATTATACTCACCATATGATTTAGAATCGTCTGCAAACAATTTTATGACCGAGCTACCTAAGCACCAGAATTTTCTTTCAGGAACAACGCATTCTCTACATAGTGGAACATTAGAGTTTGCAGTACTAAAGCAAGTCAATGGCTGTTCCATTCCAAATGGTACCAGGTAGGTTCCTATATTCAGCTTGCATTGGTGTATTCCATGGCACTGAGCACTCTACATGCAATATCTACACTGTTCCAAATCACCCTGAGTAGTTATGTACACAACCTTACCAGAAAATGCATTGAATAGAAAGTAAAGCATTCAACACAATGGAGTGCAAAGTACAATTTTGCTAAAAACAGGTATTTGCTAATATGATGTAAACCTTATTATTATGCTCACCATATGATTTAGAATAATCTGCAAACAATTTTATGAGTGTTGTACCTAAGCTCCAGAATATACTTTCAGTAACAACACATTTTCTACATAGTGCAACATTAGAGTTTGCAGTACTAAAGCAAGTCAATGGCTGTTCCATTTCAAATGGTACCAGGTAGGGTCCTCAATTCAGCTTGCATTGGTGTATTCCATGGCACTGAGCACTCTACATGCAATATCTACACAGTTCCAATTCACATGGAGTAGTTATGTACACAACCTTACCACGAAATGCATTGAATAGAAAGTAAAGCTTTGAACACAATGCAGTGTCAAGTACAATTTTGGTGAAAACAAGTATCTGCTAACATGATGTAAACCTTATTATTATACTCACCATATGATTTAGAATCGTCTGCAACCAATTTTATGACTGTGCTACCTAAGCACCAGAATTTACTTTCAGGAACAACGCATTCTCTACATATTGGAACATTAGAGTTTGCAGTACTAAAGCAAGTCAATGGCTGTTCCATTCCAAATCGTACCATGTATGTTCCTATATTCAGCTTGCATTGGTGAGCTCCATGGCACTGAGCACTCTACATGCAATATGTACACAGTTCCAAATCACATGGAGTAGTTATGTACACAACCTTACCACGAAATGCATTGAATAGAAAGTAATGCATTGAACACAATGGAGTGTCAATTAAAATTTTGGTGAAAACAAGTATCTGCTAACATGATGTAAACCTTATTATTATACTCACCATATGATTTAGAATTGTCTGCAAACAATTATATGAGTGTGCTACCTAAGCTCCAGAATTTACTTTCAGGAACAACACATTTTCTACATAGTGCAACATCAGAGTTTGCAGTACTAAAGCAAGTCAATGGCTGTTCCATTTCAAATGGTACCAGGTAGGTTCCTCAATTCAGCTTGCATTGGTGTATTCCATGGCACTGAGCACTCTACATGCAATATCTGTGCAGTTTCAAATCACACTGAGTAGTTATGTGCACAACCTTACCACGAAATGCATTGAATAGAAAGTAAAGCATTGAACACAATGGAGTGTCAATTAAAATTTCGCTGAAAACTAGTATGTGCTAACATGATGTAAACCTTATTATTATACTCACCATATGATTTAGAATCGTCTGCAACCAATTTTATGTGTGTGCTACCTAAGGTCCAGAATTTACTTTCAGTAACAACACATTCTCTACATAGTGGAACATTAGAGTTTGCAGTACTAAAGCAAGTCCATGGCTGTTCCATTCCAAATGGTACCAGGTAGATTCCTATATTCAGCTTGCATTCTGTACTCCATGGCACTGAGCACTCTACATGCAATATCTACACAGTTCCAAATCACACTGAGTAGTTATGTACACAACTTTACCATAAAATGCATTGAATAGAAAGTAAAGCATTGAACAAAATGGAGTGTCAAGTACAATTTCGCTGAAAACTAGTATGTGCTAACCTGATGTAAACCTTATTATTATACTCACCATATGATTTAGAATCGTCTGCAACCAATTTTATGTGTGTGCTACCTAAGCTCCAGAATTTACTTTCAGTAACAACACATTCTCTACATAGTGGAACATTAGAGTTTTTGGTACTAAAGCAAGTCAATGGCTGTTCCATTCCAAATGGTACCAGGTAGGTTCCTATATTCAGCTTGCATTGGTGTACTCCATGGCACTGAGCACTCTACATGCAATATCTACACAGTTCCAATTCACATGGAGTAGTTATGTACACAACCTTACCACGAAATGCATTGAATAGAAAGTAAAGCTTTGAACACGATGGAGTGTCAAGTACAATTTTGGTGAATACAAGTATGTGCTAACATGATGTAAACCTTATTATTATACTCACCATATGATTTAGAATCGTCTGCAACCAATTTTATGTGTGTGCTACCTAAGCACCAGAATTTACTTTCAGGAACAACTCATTCTCTACATAGTGGAACATTAGAGTTTGCACTACTAAAGCAAGTCAATGGCTGTTCCATTCCAAATGGTACCATGTAGGTTCCTATATTCAGCTTGCATTGGTGAACTCCATGGCACTGAGCTCTCTACATGCAATATGTACACAGTTCCAAATCACATGGAGTAGTTATGTACACAACCTTACCACAAAATGCATTGAATAGAAAGTAAAGCATTGAACACAATGGAGTGTCAAGTACAATTTTGGTGAAAACAAGTATGTGCTAAAATGATGTAAACCTTATTATTATACTCACCATATGATTTAGAATCGTCTGCAACCAATTTTATGTGTGTGCTACCTAAGCTCCAGAATTTACTTTCAGTAACAACACATTCTCTACATAGTGGAACATTAGAGTTTTTGGTACTAAAGCAAATCAATGGCTGTTCCAATCCAAATGGTACCAGGTAGGTTCCTATATTCAGCTTGCATTGGTGTACTCCATGGCACTGAGCACTCTACATGCAATATCTACACAGTTCCAATTCACATGGAGTAGTTATGTACACAACCTTATCACGAAATGCATTGAATAGAAAGTAAAGCTTTGAACACAATGGAGTGTCAAGTACAATTTTAGTGAAAACAAGTATCTGCTAACATGATGTAAACCTTATTATTATACTCACCATATGATTTAGAATCGTCTGCAAACAATTTTATGACTGTGCTACCTAAGCACCAGAATTTACTTTCAGGAACAACGCATTCTCTACATAGTGGAACATTAGAGTTTGCAGTACTAAAGCAAGTCAATGGCTGTTCCATTCCAAATGGTACCATGTAGGTTCCTATATTCAGCTTGCTTTGGTGAACTCCATTCCACTGAGCACTCTATATGCAATATGTACACAGTTCCAAATCACATGGAGTAGTTATGTACACAACCTTACCACGAAATGCATTGAATAGAAAGTAAAGCTTTGAACACAATGGAGTGTCAAGTACAATTTTGGTGAAAACAAGTATCTGCTAACATGATGTAAACATTATTATACTCACCATATGATTTAGAATAGTCTGCAAACAATTTTATGTGTGTGCTACCTGAGCTCCAGAATTTACTTTCAGTAACAACACATTATCTACATAGTGCAACATTAGAGTTTGCAGTACTAAAGCAAGTCAATGGCTGTTCCATTTCAAATGGTACCAGGTAGGTTCCTCAATTCAGCTTGCATTGGTGTATTCCATGGCACAGAGCACTCTACATGCAATATCTACACAGTTCCCATTCACATGGAGTAGTTATGTACACAACCTTACCACGAAATGCATTGAATAGAAAGTAAAGCTTTGAACACAATGGAGTGTCAAGTACAATTTTGGTGAAAACAAATATCTGCTAACATGATGTAAACCTTATTATTATACTCACCATATGATTTAGAATAGTCTGCAAACAATTTTAGGAGTGTGTCTACCTAAGCTCCAGAATTTACTTTCAGTAACAACTCATTTTCTACATAGTGCAACATTAGAGTTTGCAGTACTAAAGCAAGTCAATGGCTGTTCCATTCCAAATGGTACCATGTAGGTTCCTATATTCAGCTTGCATTGGTGAACTCCATGGCACTGAGCACTCTACATGCAATATGTACACAGTTCCAAATCACATGGAGTAGTTAGGTACACAACCTTACCACGAAATGCATTGAATAGAAAGTAAAGCATTGAACACAATGGAGTGTCAAGTACAATTTTGGTGAAAACAAGTATGTGATAACATGATGTAAACCTTATTATTATACTCACCATATGATTTAGAATTGTCTGCAACCAATTATATGAGTGTGCTACCTAAGCTCCAGAATTTACTTTCAGGAACAACACATTTTCTACATGGTGGGACATTAGAGTTTGCAGTACAAAAGCAAGTCAATGGCTGTTCCATTCCAAATAGTACCAGGTAGGTTCCTATATTCAGCTTGCATTGGTGTATTCCATTGCACTGAGCACTCTACATGCAATATCTACACTGTTCCAAATCACACTGAGTAGTTATGTACACAACCTTACCACGAAATGCATTGAATAGAAGGAAAAGCATTGAACACAATGGAGTGTCAAGTACAATTTTGCTGAAAACTAGTATGTGCTAACATGATTTAAACCTTATTATACTCACCATATGATTCAGAATCGCCTGCAACCAATTTTATGTGTGTGCTTCCTAATCTCCAGAATTTACTTTCAGTAACAACACATTCTCTACATGGTGGGACATTAGAGTTTGCAGTACTAAAGCAAGTCAATGGCTGTTCCATTCCAAATGGTACCAGGTAGGTTCTTATATTCAGCTTGCATTGGTGTATTCCATGGCACTGAGCACTCTACATGCAATATCTGCGCAGTTCCAAATCACACTGAGTAGTGATGTACACAAATTTACCACGAAATGCATTGAATAGAAAGTAAAGCATTGAACACAATGGAGTGTCAAGTACAATTTCGCTGAAAACTAGTATGTGCTAACATGATGTAAACATTATTATACTCACCATATGATTTAGAATCGTCTGCAACCAATTTTAAGTGTGTGCTACCTAAGCTCCAGAATTAACTTTCAGTAACAACACATTCTCTACATAGTGGAACATTAGAGTTTGCAGTACTAAAGCAAGTCAATGGCTGTTCCATTCCAAATGGTACCAGGTAGGTTCCTATATTCAGCTTGCATTGGTGTACTCCATGGCACTGAGCACTCTACATGCAATATCTACACAGTTCCAATTCACATGGAGTAGTTATGTACACAACCTTACCACGAAATGCATTGAATGCAAAGTAAAGCTTTGAACACAATGGAGTGTCAAGTACAATTTTGGTGAAAACAAGTATCTGCTAACATGATGTAAACCTTATTATTATACTCACCATATGATTTAGAATCGTCTGCAAACAATTTTATGACCGAGCTACCTAAGCACCAGAATTTTCTTTCAGGAACAACGCATTCTCTACATAGTGGAACATTAGAGTTTGCAGTACTAAAGCAAGTCAATGGCTGTTCCATTCCAAATGGTACCAGGTAGGTTCCTATATTCAGCTTGCATTGGTGTATTCCATGGCACTGAGCACTCTACATGCAATATCTACACTGTTCCAAATCACCCTGAGTAGTTATGTACACAACCTTACCAGAAAATGCATTGAATAGAAAGTAAAGCATTCAACACAATGGAGTGCAAAGTACAATTTTGCTAAAAACAGGTATTTGCTAATATGATGTAAACCTTATTATTATGCTCACCATATGATTTAGAATAATCTGCAAACAATTTTATGAGTGTTGTACCTAAGCTCCAGAATATACTTTCAGTAACAACACATTTTCTACATAGTGCAACATTAGAGTTTGCAGTACTAAAGCAAGTCAATGGCTGTTCCATTTCAAATGGTACCAGGTAGGGTCCTCAATTCAGCTTGCATTGGTGTATTCCATGGCACTGAGCACTCTACATGCAATATCTACACAGTTCCAATTCACATGGAGTAGTTATGTACACAACCTTACCACGAAATGCATTGAATAGAAAGTAAAGCTTTGAACACAATGCAGTGTCAAGTACAATTTTGGTGAAAACAAGTATCTGCTAACATGATGTAAACCTTATTATTATACTCACCATATGATTTAGAATCGTCTGCAACCAATTTTATGACTGTGCTACCTAAGCACCAGAATTTACTTTCAGGAACAACGCATTCTCTACATATTGGAACATTAGAGTTTGCAGTACTAAAGCAAGTCAATGGCTGTTCCATTCCAAATCGTACCATGTATGTTCCTATATTCAGCTTGCATTGGTGAGCTCCATGGCACTGAGCACTCTACATGCAATATGTACACAGTTCCAAATCACATGGAGTAGTTATGTACACAACCTTACCACGAAATGCATTGAATAGAAAGTAATGCATTGAACACAATGGAGTGTCAATTAAAATTTTGGTGAAAACAAGTATCTGCTAACATGATGTAAACCTTATTATTATACTCACCATATGATTTAGAATTGTCTGCAAACAATTATATGAGTGTGCTACCTAAGCTCCAGAATTTACTTTCAGGAACAACACATTTTCTACATAGTGCAACATCAGAGTTTGCAGTACTAAAGCAAGTCAATGGCTGTTCCATTTCAAATGGTACCAGGTAGGTTCCTCAATTCAGCTTGCATTGGTGTATTCCATGGCACTGAGCACTCTACATGCAATATCTGTGCAGTTTCAAATCACACTGAGTAGTTATGTGCACAACCTTACCACGAAATGCATTGAATAGAAAGTAAAGCATTGAACACAATGGAGTGTCAATTAAAATTTCGCTGAAAACTAGTATGTGCTAACATGATGTAAACCTTATTATTATACTCACCATATGATTTAGAATCGTCTGCAACCAATTTTATGTGTGTGCTACCTAAGGTCCAGAATTTACTTTCAGTAACAACACATTCTCTACATAGTGGAACATTAGAGTTTGCAGTACTAAAGCAAGTCCATGGCTGTTCCATTCCAAATGGTACCAGGTAGATTCCTATATTCAGCTTGCATTCTGTACTCCATGGCACTGAGCACTCTACATGCAATATCTACACAGTTCCAAATCACACTGAGTAGTTATGTACACAACTTTACCATAAAATGCATTGAATAGAAAGTAAAGCATTGAACAAAATGGAGTGTCAAGTACAATTTCGCTGAAAACTAGTATGTGCTAACCTGATGTAAACCTTATTATTATACTCACCATATGATTTAGAATCGTCTGCAACCAATTTTATGTGTGTGCTACCTAAGCTCCAGAATTTACTTTCAGTAACAACACATTCTCTACATAGTGGAACATTAGAGTTTTTGGTACTAAAGCAAGTCAATGGCTGTTCCATTCCAAATGGTACCAGGTAGGTTCCTATATTCAGCTTGCATTGGTGTACTCCATGGCACTGAGCACTCTACATGCAATATCTACACAGTTCCAATTCACATGGAGTAGTTATGTACACAACCTTACCACGAAATGCATTGAATAGAAAGTAAAGCTTTGAACACGATGGAGTGTCAAGTACAATTTTGGTGAATACAAGTATGTGCTAACATGATGTAAACCTTATTATTATACTCACCATATGATTTAGAATCGTCTGCAACCAATTTTATGTGTGTGCTACCTAAGCACCAGAATTTACTTTCAGGAACAACTCATTCTCTACATAGTGGAACATTAGAGTTTGCACTACTAAAGCAAGTCAATGGCTGTTCCATTCCAAATGGTACCATGTAGGTTCCTATATTCAGCTTGCATTGGTGAACTCCATGGCACTGAGCTCTCTACATGCAATATGTACACAGTTCCAAATCACATGGAGTAGTTATGTACACAACCTTACCACAAAATGCATTGAATAGAAAGTAAAGCATTGAACACAATGGAGTGTCAAGTACAATTTTGGTGAAAACAAGTATGTGCTAAAATGATGTAAACCTTATTATTATACTCACCATATGATTTAGAATCGTCTGCAACCAATTTTATGTGTGTGCTACCTAAGCTCCAGAATTTACTTTCAGTAACAACACATTCTCTACATAGTGGAACATTAGAGTTTTTGGTACTAAAGCAAATCAATGGCTGTTCCAATCCAAATGGTACCAGGTAGGTTCCTATATTCAGCTTGCATTGGTGTACTCCATGGCACTGAGCACTCTACATGCAATATCTACACAGTTCCAATTCACATGGAGTAGTTATGTACACAACCTTATCACGAAATGCATTGAATAGAAAGTAAAGCTTTGAACACAATGGAGTGTCAAGTACAATTTTAGTGAAAACAAGTATCTGCTAACATGATGTAAACCTTATTATTATACTCACCATATGATTTAGAATCGTCTGCAAACAATTTTATGACTGTGCTACCTAAGCACCAGAATTTACTTTCAGGAACAACGCATTCTCTACATAGTGGAACATTAGAGTTTGCAGTACTAAAGCAAGTCAATGGCTGTTCCATTCCAAATGGTACCATGTAGGTTCCTATATTCAGCTTGCTTTGGTGAACTCCATTCCACTGAGCACTCTATATGCAATATGTACACAGTTCCAAATCACATGGAGTAGTTATGTACACAACCTTACCACGAAATGCATTGAATAGAAAGTAAAGCTTTGAACACAATGGAGTGTCAAGTACAATTTTGGTGAAAACAAGTATCTGCTAACATGATGTAAACATTATTATACTCACCATATGATTTAGAATAGTCTGCAAACAATTTTATGTGTGTGCTACCTGAGCTCCAGAATTTACTTTCAGTAACAACACATTATCTACATAGTGCAACATTAGAGTTTGCAGTACTAAAGCAAGTCAATGGCTGTTCCATTTCAAATGGTACCAGGTAGGTTCCTCAATTCAGCTTGCATTGGTGTATTCCATGGCACAGAGCACTCTACATGCAATATCTACACAGTTCCCATTCACATGGAGTAGTTATGTACACAACCTTACCACGAAATGCATTGAATAGAAAGTAAAGCTTTGAACACAATGGAGTGTCAAGTACAATTTTGGTGAAAACAAATATCTGCTAACATGATGTAAACCTTATTATTATACTCACCATATGATTTAGAATAGTCTGCAAACAATTTTAGGAGTGTGTCTACCTAAGCTCCAGAATTTACTTTCAGTAACAACTCATTTTCTACATAGTGCAACATTAGAGTTTGCAGTACTAAAGCAAGTCAATGGCTGTTCCATTCCAAATGGTACCATGTAGGTTCCTATATTCAGCTTGCATTGGTGAACTCCATGGCACTGAGCACTCTACATGCAATATGTACACAGTTCCAAATCACATGGAGTAGTTAGGTACACAACCTTACCACGAAATGCATTGAATAGAAAGTAAAGCATTGAACACAATGGAGTGTCAAGTACAATTTTGGTGAAAACAAGTATGTGATAACATGATGTAAACCTTATTATTATACTCACCATATGATTTAGAATTGTCTGCAACCAATTATATGAGTGTGCTACCTAAGCTCCAGAATTTACTTTCAGGAACAACACATTTTCTACATGGTGGGACATTAGAGTTTGCAGTACAAAAGCAAGTCAATGGCTGTTCCATTCCAAATAGTACCAGGTAGGTTCCTATATTCAGCTTGCATTGGTGTATTCCATTGCACTGAGCACTCTACATGCAATATCTACACTGTTCCAAATCACCCTGAGTAGTTATGTACACAACCTTACCAGAAAATGCATTGAATAGAAAGTAAAGCATTCAACACAATGGAGTGCCAAGTACAATTTTGCTAAAAACAGGTATTTGCTAACATGATGTAAACCTTATTATTATGCTCACCATATGATTTAGAATAGTCTGCAAACAATTTTATGAGTGTGCTACCTAAGCTCCAGAATTTACTTTCAGGAACAACACATTTTCTACATAGTGCAACATCAGAGTTTGCAGTACTAAAGCAAGTCAATGGCTGTTCCATTTCAAATGGTACCAGGTAGGTTCCTCAATTCAGCTTGCATTGGTGTATTCCATGGCACTGAGCACTCTACATGCAATATCTGTGCATTTTCAAATCACACTGAGTAGTTATGTGCACAACCTTACCACGAAATGCATTGAATAGAAAGTAAAGCATTGAACACAATGGAGTGTCAATTAAAATTTCGCTGAAAACTAGTATGTGCTAACATGATGTAAACCTTATTATTATACTCACCATATGATTTAGAATCGTCTGCAACCAATTTTATGTGTGTGCTACCTAAGGTCCAGAATTTACTTTCAGTAACAACACATTCTCTACATAGTGGAACATTAGAGTTTGCAGTACTAAAGCAAGTCCATGGCTGTTCCATTCCAAATGGTACCAGGTAGATTCCTACATTCAGCTTGCATTCTGTACTCCATGGCACTGAGCACTCTACATGCAATATCTACACAGTTCCAAATCACACTGAGTAGTTATGTACACAACTTTACCATAAAATGCATTGAATAGAAAGTAAAGCATTGAACAAAATGGAGTGTCAAGTACAATTTCGCTGAAAACTAGTATGTGCTAACCTGATGTAAACCTTATTATTATACTCACCATATGATTTAGAATCGTCTGCAACCAATTTTATGTGTGTGCTCCCTGAGCTCCAGAATTTACTTTCAGTAACAACACATTCTCTACATAGTGGAACATTAGAGTTTTTGGTACTAAAGCAAGTCAATGGCTGTTCCATTCCAAATGGTACCAGGTAGGTTCCTATATTCAGCTTGCATTGGTGTACTCCATGGCACTGAGCACTCTACATGCAATATCTACACAGTTCCAATTCACATGGAGTAGTTATGTACACAACCTTACCACGAAATGCATTGAATAGAAAGTAAAGCTTTGAACACGATGGAGTGTCAAGTACAATTTTGGTGAATACAAGTATGTGCTAACATGATGTAAACCTTATTATTATACTCACCATATGATTTAGAATCGTCTGCAACCAATTTTATGTGTGTGCTACCTAAGCACCAGAATTTACTTTCAGGAACAACTCATTCTCTACATAGTGGAACATTAGAGTTTGCACTACTAAAGCAAGTCAATGGCTGTTCCATTCCAAATGGTACCATGTAGGTTCCTATATTCAGCTTGCATTGGTGAACTCCATGGCACTGAGCTCTCTACATGCAATATGTACACAGTTCCAAATCACATGGAGTAGTTATGTACACAACCTTACCACAAAATGCATTGAATAGAAAGTAAAGCATTGAACACAATGGAGTGTCAAGTACAATTTTGGTGAAAACAAGTATGTGCTAAAATGATGTAAACCTTATTATTATACTCACCATATGATTTAGAATCGTCTGCAACCAATTTTATGTGTGTGCTACCTAAGCTCCAGAATTTACTTTCAGTAACAACACATTCTCTACATAGTGGAACATTAGAGTTTTTGGTACTAAAGCAAATCAATGGCTGTTCCAATCCAAATGGTACCAGGTAGGTTCCTATATTCAGCTTGCATTGGTGTACTCCATGGCACTGAGCACTCTACATGCAATATCTACACAGTTCCAATTCACATGGAGTAGTTATGTACACAACCTTATCACGAAATGCATTGAATAGAAAGTAAAGCTTTGAACACAATGGAGTGTCAAGTACAATTTTAGTGAAAACAAGTATCTGCTAACATGATGTAAACCTTATTATTATACTCACCATATGATTTAGAATCGTCTGCAAACAATTTTATGACTGTGCTACCTAAGCACCAGAATTTACTTTCAGGAACAACGCATTCTCTACATAGTGGAACATTAGAGTTTGCAGTACTAAAGCAAGTCAATGGCTGTTCCATTCCAAATGGTACCATGTAGGTTCCTATATTCAGCTTGCTTTGGTGAACTCCATTCCACTGAGCACTCTATATGCAATATGTACACAGTTCCAAATCACATGGAGTAGTTATGTACACAACCTTACCACGAAATGCATTGAATAGAAAGTAAAGCTTTGAACACAATGGAGTGTCAAGTACAATTTTGGTGAAAACAAGTATCTGCTAACATGATGTAAACATTATTATACTCACCATATGATTTAGAATAGTCTGCAAACAATTTTATGTGTGTGCTACCTGAGCTCCAGAATTTACTTTCAGTAACAACACATTATCTACATAGTGCAACATTAGAGTTTGCAGTACTAAAGCAAGTCAATGGCTGTTCCATTTCAAATGGTACCAGGTAGGTTCCTCAATTCAGCTTGCATTGGTGTATTCCATGGCACAGAGCACTCTACATGCAATATCTACACAGTTCCCATTCACATGGAGTAGTTATGTACACAACCTTACCACGAAATGCATTGAATAGAAAGTAAAGCTTTGAACACAATGGAGTGTCAAGTACAATTTTGGTGAAAACAAATATCTGCTAACATGATGTAAACCTTATTATTATACTCACCATATGATTTAGAATAGTCTGCAAACAATTTTAGGAGTGTGTCTACCTAAGCTCCAGAATTTACTTTCAGTAACAACTCATTTTCTACATAGTGCAACATTAGAGTTTGCAGTACTAAAGCAAGTCAATGGCTGTTCCATTCCAAATGGTACCATGTAGGTTCCTATATTCAGCTTGCATTGGTGAACTCCATGGCACTGAGCACTCTACATGCAATATGTACACAGTTCCAAATCACATGGAGTAGTTAGGTACACAACCTTACCACGAAATGCATTGAATAGAAAGTAAAGCATTGAACACAATGGAGTGTCAAGTACAATTTTGGTGAAAACAAGTATGTGATAACATGATGTAAACCTTATTATTATACTCACCATATGATTTAGAATTGTCTGCAACCAATTATATGAGTGTGCTACCTAAGCTCCAGAATTTACTTTCAGGAACAACACATTTTCTACATGGTGGGACATTAGAGTTTGCAGTACAAAAGCAAGTCAATGGCTGTTCCATTCCAAATAGTACCAGGTAGGTTCCTATATTCAGCTTGCATTGGTGTATTCCATTGCACTGAGCACTCTACATGCAATATCTACACTGTTCCAAATCACCCTGAGTAGTTATGTACACAACCTTACCAGAAAATGCATTGAATAGAAAGTAAAGCATTCAACACAATGGAGTGCCAAGTACAATTTTGCTAAAAACAGGTATTTGCTAACATGATGTAAACCTTATTATTATGCTCACCATATGATTTAGAATAGTCTGCAAACAATTTTATGAGTGTGCTACCTAAGCTCCAGAATTTACTTTCAGGAACAACACATTTTCTACATAGTGCAACATCAGAGTTTGCAGTACTAAAGCAAGTCAATGGCTGTTCCATTTCAAATGGTACCAGGTAGGTTCCTCAATTCAGCTTGCATTGGTGTATTCCATGGCACTGAGCACTCTACATGCAATATCTGTGCATTTTCAAATCACACTGAGTAGTTATGTGCACAACCTTACCACGAAATGCATTGAATAGAAAGTAAAGCATTGAACACAATGGAGTGTCAATTAAAATTTCGCTGAAAACTAGTATGTGCTAACATGATGTAAACCTTATTATTATACTCACCATATGATTTAGAATCGTCTGCAACCAATTTTATGTGTGTGCTACCTAAGGTCCAGAATTTACTTTCAGTAACAACACATTCTCTACATAGTGGAACATTAGAGTTTGCAGTACTAAAGCAAGTCCATGGCTGTTCCATTCCAAATGGTACCAGGTAGATTCCTACATTCAGCTTGCATTCTGTACTCCATGGCACTGAGCACTCTACATGCAATATCTACACAGTTCCAAATCACACTGAGTAGTTATGTACACAACTTTACCATAAAATGCATTGAATAGAAAGTAAAGCATTGAACAAAATGGAGTGTCAAGTACAATTTCGCTGAAAACTAGTATGTGCTAACCTGATGTAAACCTTATTATTATACTCACCATATGATTTAGAATCGTCTGCAACCAATTTTATGTGTGTGCTCCCTGAGCTCCAGAATTTACTTTCAGTAACAACACATTCTCTACATAGTGGAACATTAGAGTTTTTGGTACTAAAGCAAGTCAATGGCTGTTCCATTCCAAATGGTACCAGGTAGGTTCCTATATTCAGCTTGCATTGGTGTACTCCATGGCACTGAGCACTCTACATGCAATATCTACACAGTTCCAATTCACATGGAGTAGTTATGTACACAACCTTACCACGAAATGCATTGAATAGAAAGTAAAGCTTTGAACACGATGGAGTGTCAAGTACAATTTTGGTGAATACAAGTATGTGCTAACATGATGTAAACCTTATTATTATACTCACCATATGATTTAGAATCGTCTGCAACCAATTTTATGTGTGTGCTACCTAAGCACCAGAATTTACTTTCAGGAACAACTCATTCTCTACATAGTGGAACATTAGAGTTTGCACTACTAAAGCAAGTCAATGGCTGTTCCATTCCAAATGGTACCATGTAGGTTCCTATATTCAGCTTGCATTGGTGAACTCCATGGCACTGAGCTCTCTACATGCAATATGTACACAGTTCCAAATCACATGGAGTAGTTATGTACACAACCTTACCACAAAATGCATTGAATAGAAAGTAAAGCATTGAACACAATGGAGTGTCAAGTACAATTTTGGTGAAAACAAGTATGTGCTAAAATGATGTAAACCTTATTATTATACTCACCATATGATTTAGAATCGTCTGCAACCAATTTTATGTGTGTGCTACCTAAGCTCCAGAATTTACTTTCAGTAACAACACATTCTCTACATAGTGGAACATTAGAGTTTTTGGTACTAAAGCAAATCAATGGCTGTTCCAATCCAAATGGTACCAGGTAGGTTCCTATATTCAGCTTGCATTGGTGTACTCCATGGCACTGAGCACTCTACATGCAATATCTACACAGTTCAAATTCACATGGAGTAGTTATGTACACAACCTTACCACGAAATGCATTGAATAGAAAGTAAAGCTTTGAACACAATGGAGTGTCAAGTACAATTTTAGTGAAAACAAGTATCTGCTAACATGATGTAAACCTTATTATTATACTCACCATATGATTTAGAATCGTCTGCAAACAATTTTATGACTGTGCTACCTAAGCACCAGAATTTACTTTCAGGAACAACGCATTCTCTACATAGTGGAACATTAGAGTTTGCAGTACTAAAGCAAGTCAATGGCTGTTCCATTCCAAATGGTACCATGTAGGTTCCTATATTCAGCTTGCATTGGTGAACTCCATTCCACTGAGCACTCTATATGCAATATGTACACAGTTCCAAATCACATGGAGTAGTTATGTACACAACCTTACCACGAAATGCATTGAATAGAAAGTAAAGCTTTGAACACAATGGAGTGTCAAGTACAATTTTGGTGAAAACAAGTATCTGCTAACATGATGTAAACATTATTATACTCACCATATGATTTAGAATAGTCTGCAAACAATTTTATGTGTGTGCTACCTGAGCTCCAGAATTTACTTTCAGTAACAACACATTTTCTACATAGTGCAACATTAGAGTTTGCAGTACTAAAGCAAGTCAATGGCTGTTCCATTTCAAATGGTACCAGGTAGGTTCCTCAATTCAGCTTGCATTGGTGTATTCCATGGCACAGAGCACTCTACATGCAATATCTACACAGTTCCCATTCACATGGAGTAGTTATGTACACAACCTTACCACGAAATGCATTGAATAGAAAGTAAAGCTTTGAACACAATGGAGTGTCAAGTACAATTTTGGTGAAAACAAATATCTGCTAACATGATGTAAACCTTATTATTATACTCACCATATGATTTAGAATAGTCTGCAAACAATTTTAGGAGTGTGTCTACCTAAGCTCCAGAATTTACTTTCAGTAACAACTCATTTTCTACATAGTGCAACATTAGAGTTTGCAGTACTAAAGCAAGTCAATGGCTGTTCCATTCCAAATGGTACCATGTAGGTTCCTATATTCAGCTTGCATTGGTGAACTCCATGGCACTGAGCACTCTACATGCAATATGTACACAGTTCCAAATCACATGGAGTAGTTAGGTACACAACCTTACCACGAAATGCATTGAATAGAAAGTAAAGCATTGAACACAATGGAGTGTCAAGTACAATTTTGGTGAAAACAAGTATGTGATAACATGATGTAAACCTTATTATTATACTCACCATATGATTTAGAATTGTCTGCAACCAATTATATGAGTGTGCTACCTAAGCTCCAGAATTTATTTTCAGTAACAACGCATTTTCTACATAGTGCAACATCAGAGTTTGCAGTACTAAAGCAAGTCAATGGCTGTTCCATTCCAAATGGTACCAGGTAGGTTCCTATATTCAGCTTGCATTGGTGTATTCCATTGCACTGAGCACTCTACATGCAATATCTACACTGTTCCAAATCACCCTGAGTAGTTATGTACACAACCTTACCAGAAAATGCATTGAATAGAAAGTAAAGCATTCAACACAATGGAGTGCCAAGTACAATTTTGCTAAAAACAGGTATTTGCTAACATGATGTAAACCTTATTATTATGCTCACCATATGATTTAGAATAGTCTGCAAACAATTTTATGAGTGTGCTACCTAAGCTCCAGAATTTACTTTCAGGAACAACACATTTTCTACATAGTGCAACATCAGAGTTTGCAGTACTAAAGCAAGTCAATGGCTGTTCCATTTCAAATGGTACCAGGTAGGTTCCTCAATTCAGATTGCATTGGTGTATTCCATGGCACTGAGCACTCTACATGCAATATATGTGCAGTTTCAAATCACACTGAGTAGTTATGTGCACAACCTTACCACGAAATGCATTGAATAGAAAGTAAAGCATTGAACACAATGGAGTGTCAATTAAAATTTCGCTGAAAACTAGTATGTGCTAACATGATGTAAACCTTATTATTATACTCACCATATGATTTAGAATCGTCTGCAACCAATTTTATGTGTGTGCTACCTAAGCTCCAGAATTTACTTTCAGTAACAACACATTCTCTACATAGTGGAACATTAGAGTTTTTTGTACTAAAGCAAGTCAATGGCTGTTCCATTCCAAATGGTACCAGGTAGGTTCCTATATTCAGCTTGCATTGGTGTACTCCATGGCACTGAGCACTCTACATGCAATATCTACACAGTTCCAATTCACATGGAGTAGTTATGTACACAACCTTACCACGAAATGCATTGAATAGAAAGTAAAGCTTTGAACACAATGGAGTGTCAAGTACAATTTTGGTGAAAACAAGTATCTGCTAACATGATGTATACCTTATTATTATACTCACCATATGATTTAGAATAGTCTGCAAACAATTTTATGAGTGTGTCTACCTAAGCTTCAGAATTTACTTTCAGTAACAACTCATTTTCTACATAGTGCAACATTAGAGTTTGCAGTACTAAAGCAAGTCAAAGGCTGTTCCATTTCAAATGTTACCAGGTAGGTTCCTCAATTGAGCTTGCATTGGTGTATTCCTTGGCACTGAGCACTCTACATGCAATATCTACACAGTTCCAATTCACATCGAGTAGTTAGGTACACAACCTTACCACGAAATGCATTGAATAGAAAGTAAAGCTTTGAACACAATGGAGTGTCAAGTACAATTTTGGTGAAAACAAGTATCTGCTAACATGATGTAAACATTATTATACTCACCATATGATTTAGAATAGTCTGCAACCAATTTTATGACTGTGCTACCTAAGCACCAGAATTCACTTTCAGGAACAACGCATTCTCTACATAGTGGAACATTAGAGTTTGCAGTACTAAAGCAAGTCAATGGCTGTTCCATTCCAAATGGTACCATGTAGGTTCCTATATTCAGCTTGCATTGGTGAACTCCATGGCACTGAGCACTCTACATGCAATATGTACACAGTTCCAAATCACATGGAGTAGTTAGGTACACAACCTTACCACGAAATGCATTGAATAGAAAGTAATGCATTGAACACAATGGAGTGTCAAGTACAATTTTGGTGAAAACAAGTATGTGCTAACATGATGTAAACCTTATTATTATACTCACCATATGATTTAGAATTGTCTGCAACCAATTATATGAGTTTGCTACCTAAGCTCGAGAATTTACTTTCAGGAACAACACATTTTCTACATAGTGCAACATTAGAGTTTGCAGTCCTAAAGCAAGTCAATGGCTGTTCCATTCCAAATGGTACCAGGTAGGTTCCTCAATTCAGCTGGCATTGGTATATTCCATGGCACTGAGCACTCTACATGCAATATCTGCGAAGTTCCAAATCACACTGAGTAGTTATGTACACAAATTTACCACGAAATGCATTGAATAGAAAGTAAAGCATTGAACACAATGGAGTGTCAAGTACAATTTCGCTGAAAACTAGTACGTGCTAACATGATTTAAACCTTATTATTATACTCACCATATGATTCAGAATCGTCTGCAACCAATTTTATGTGTGTGCTTCCTAATCTCCAGAATTTACTTTCAGTAACAACACATTCTCTACATGGTGGGACATTAGAGTTTGCAGTACTAAAGCAAGTCAATGGCTGTTCCATTCCAAATGGTACCAGGTAGGTTCCTATATTCAGCTTGCATTGGTGTATTCCATGGCACTGAGCACTCTACATGCTATATCTACACTGTTCCAAATCACCCTGAGTAGTTATGTGCACAACCTTACCACGAAATGCATTGAATAGAAAGTAAAGCATTGAAAACAATGGAGTGTCAATTAAAATTTCGCTGAAAACTAGTATGTGCTAACATGATGTAAACCTTATTATTATGCTCACCATATGATTTAGAATAGTCTGCAAGCAATTTTATGGGTGTGCTACCTAAGCTCCAGAATTTACTTTCAGTAACAACACATTCTCTACATAGTGGAACATTAGAGTTTGCAGTACTAAAGCAAGTCCATGGCTGTTCCATTCCAAATGGTACCAGGTAGATTCCTATATTCAGCTTGCATTCTGTACTCCATGGCACTGAGCACTCTACATGCAATATCTACACAGTTCCAAATCACTCTGAGTAGTTATGTACACAACTTTACCACGAAATGCATTGAATAGAAAGTAAAGCTTTGAACACAATGGAGTGTCAAGTACAATTTTGGTGAAAACAAGTATCTGCTAACATCATGTAAACCTTATTATTATACTCACCATATGATTTAGAATAGTCTGCAAACAATTTTATGAGTGTGTCTACCTAAGCTCCAGAATTTACTTTCAGTAACAACTCATTTTCTACATAGTGCAACATTAGAGTTTGCAGTACTAAAGCAAGTCAATGGCTGTTCCATTTCAAATGGTACCAGGTAGGTTCCTCAATTCAGCTTGCATTGGTGCATTCCTTGGCACTGAGCACTCTACATGCAATATCTACACAGTTCCAATTCACATGGAGTAGTTAGGTACACAAACTTACCACGAAATGCATTGAATAGAAAGTAAAGCTTTGAACACAATGGAGTGTCAAGTACAATTTTGGTGAAAACAAGTATCTGCTAACATGATGTAAACCTTATTATTATACTCACCATATGATTTAGAATCGTCTGCAAACAATTTTATGACTGTGCTACCTAAGCACCAGAATTTACTTTCAGGAACAACGCATTCTCTACATAGTGGAACATTAGAGTTTGCAGTACTAAAGCAAGTCAATGGCTGTTCCATTCCAAATGGTACCATGTAGGTTCCTATATTCAGCTTGCATTGGTGAACTCCATGGCACTGAGCACTCTACATGCAATATGTACACAGTTCCAAATCACACTGAGTAGTTATGTACACAACCTTACCACGAAATGCATTGAATAGAAAGTAATGCATTGAACACAATGGAGTGTCAAGTACAATTTTGGTGAAAACAAGTATGTGCTAACATGATGTAGACCTTATTATTATACTCACCATATGATTCAGAATCGTCTGCAACCAATTTTATGTGTGTCCTTCCTAATCTCCAGAATTTACTTTCAGTAACAACACATTCTCTACATGGTGGGACATTAGAGTTTGCAGTACTAAAGCAAGTCCATGGCTGTTCCATTCCAAATGGTGCCAGGTAGATTCCTATATTCAGCTTGCATTCTGTACTCCATGGCACTGAGCACTCTAAATGCAATATCTACACAGTTCTAAATCACACTGAGTAGTTATGTACACAACTTTACCACGAAATGCATTGAATAGAAAGTAAAGCATTGAACAAAATGGAGTGTCAAGTACAATTTCGCTGGAAACTAGTATGTGCTAACATGATGTAAACCTTATTATTATACTCACCATATGATTTAGAATCGTCTGCAGCCAATTTTATGTGTGTGCTACCTAAGCTCCAGAATTTACTTTCAGTAACAACACATTCTCTACATAGTGGAACATTAGAGTTTTTGGTACTAAAGCAAGTCAATGGCTGTTCCATTCCAAATGGTACCAGGTAGGTTCCTCAATTCAGCTGGCATTGGTATATTCCATGGCACTGAGCACTCTACATGCAATATCTGCGCAGTTCCAAATCACACTGAGTAGTTATGTACACAAATTTACCACGAAATGCATTGAATAGAAAGTAAAGCATTGAACACAATGGAGTGTCAAGTACAATTTCGCTGAAAACTAGTATGTGCTAACATGATTTAAACCTTATTATTATACTCACCATATGATTCAGAATCGTCTGCAACCAATTTTATGTGTGTGCTTCCTAATCTCCTGAATTTACTTTCAGTAACAACACATTCTCTACATGGTGGAACATTAGAGTTTGCAGTACTAAAGCAAGTCAATGGCTGTTCCATTCCAAATGGTACCAGGTAGGTTCCTATATTCAGCTTGCATTGGTGTATTCCATGGCACTGAGCACTCTACATGCAATATCTACACTGTTCCAAATCACCCTGAGTAGTTATGTACACAACCTTACCAGAAAATGCATTGAATAGAAAGTAAAGCATTGAACAAAATGGAGTGTCAAGTACAATTTCGCTGGAAACTAGTATGTGCTAACATGATGTAAACCTTATTATTATACTCACCATATGATTTAGAATAGTCTGCAAACAATTATATGAGTGTGCTACCTAAGCTCCAGAATTTATTTTCAGTAACAACGCATTTTCTACATAGTGCAACATCAGAGTTTGCAGTACTAAAGCAAGTCAATGGCTGTTCCATTTCAAATGGTACCAGGTAGGTTCCTCAATTCAGCTTGCATTGGTGTATTCCATGGCACTGAGCACTCTACATGCAATATCTGTGCAGTTTCAAATCACACTGAGTAGTTATGTGCACAACCTTACCACGAAATGCATTGAATAGAAAGTAAAGCATTGAACACAATGGAGTGTCAATTAAAATTTCGCTGAAAACTAGTATGTGCTAACATGATGTAACCCTTATTATTATACTCACCATATGATTTAGAATCGTCTGCAACCAATTTTATGTATGTGCTACCTAAGCTCCAGAATTTACTTTCAGTAACAACACATTCTCTACATAGTGGAACATTAGAGTTTGCAGTACTAAAGCAAGTCCATGGCTGTTCCATTCCAAATGGTACCAGGTAGATTCCTATATTCAGCTTGCATTCTGTACTCCATGGCACTGAGCACTCTACATGCAATATCTACACAGTTCCAAATCACACTGAGTAGTTATGTACATAACTTTACCACGAAATGCATTGAATAGAAAGTAAAGCATTGAACAAAATGGAGTGTCAAGTACAATTTCGCTGGAAACTAGTATGTGCTAACATGATGTAAACCTTATTATTATACTCACCATATGATTTAGAATCGTCTGCAACCAATTTTATGTGTGTGCTACCTAAGCTCCAAAATTTACTTTCAGTAACAACACATTCTCTACATAGTGGAACATTAGAGTTTTTGGTACTAAAGCAAGTCAATGGCTGTTCCATTCCAAATGGTACCAGGTAGGTTCCTATATTCAGCTTGCATTGGTGTACTCCATGGCACTGAGCACTCTACATGCAATATCTACACAGTTCCAATTCACATGGAGTAGTTATGTACACAACCTTACCACGAAATGCATTGAATAGAAAGTAAAGCTTTGAACACAATGGAGTGTCAAGTACAATTTTGGTGAAAACAAGTATCTGCTAACATGATGTAAACCTTATTATTATACTCACCATATGATTTAGAATAGTCTGCAAACAATTTTATGAGTGTGTCTACCTAAGCTCCAGAATTTACTTTCAGTAACAACTCATTTTCTACATAGTGCAACATTAGAGTATGCATTACTAAAGGAAGTCAATGGCTGTTCCATTTCAAATGGTACCAGGTAGGTTCCTCAATTCAGCTTGCATTGGTGTATTCCTTGGCACTGAGCACTCTACATGCAATATCTACACAGTTCCAATTCACATGGAGTAGTTAGGTACACAACCTTACCACGAAATGCATTGAATAGAAAGTAAAGCTTTGAACACAATGGAGTGTCAAGTACAATTTTGGTGAAAACAAGTATCTGCTAACATGATGTAAACATTATTATACTCACCATATAATTTAGAATAGTCTGCAACCAATTTTATGACTGTGCTACCTAAGCACCAGAATTCACTTTCAGGAACAACGCATTCTCTACATAGTGGAACATTAGAGTTTGCAGTACTAAAGCAAGTCAATGGCTGTTCCATTCCAAATGGTACCATGTAGGTTCCTATATTCAGCTTGCATTGGTGAACTCCATGGCACTGAGCACTCTACATGCAATATGTACACAGTTCCAAATCACATGGAGTAGTTAGGTACACAACCTTACCACGAAATGCATTGAATAGAAAGTAATGCATTGAACACAATGGAGTGTCAAGTACAATTTTGGTGAAAACAAGTATGTGCTAACATGATGTAAACCTTATTATTATACTCACCATATGATTTAGAATTGTCTGCAACCAATTATATGAGTTTGCTACCTAAGCTCGAGAATTTACTTTCAGGAACAACACATTTTCTACATAGTGCAACATTAGAGTTTGCAGTCCTAAAGCAAGTCAATGGCTGTTCCATTCCAAATGGTACCAGGTAGGTTCCTCAATTCAGCTGGCATTGGTATATTCCATGGCACTGAGCACTCTACATGCAATATCTGCGAAGTTCCAAATCACACTGAGTAGTTATGTACACAAATTTACCACGAAATGCATTGAATAGAAAGTAAAGCATTGAACACAATGGAGTGTCAAGTACAATTTCGCTGAAAACTAGTATGTGCTAACATGATTTAAACCTTATTATTATACTCACCATATGATTCAGAATCGTCTGCAACCAATTTTATGTGTGTGCTTCCTAATCTCCAGAATTTACTTTCAGTAACAACACATTCTCTACATGGTGGGACATTAGAGTTTGCAGTACTAAAGCAAGTCAATGGATGTTCCATTCCAAATGGTACCAGGTAGGTTCCTATATTCAGCTTGCATTGGTGTATTCCATGGCACTGAGCACTCTACATGCTATATCTACACTGTTCCAAATCACCCTGAGTAGTTATGTGCACAACCTTACCACGAAATGCATTGAATAGAAAGTAAAGCATTGAACACAATGGAGTGTCAATTAAAATTTCGCTGAAAACTAGTATGTGCTAACATGATGTAAACCTTATTATTATGCTCACCATATGATTTAGAATAGTCTGCAAGCAATTTTATGAGTGTGCTACCTAAGCTCCAGAATTTACTTTCAGTAACAACACATTCTCTACATAGTGGAACATTAGAGTTTGCAGTACTAAAGCAAGTCCATGGCTGTTCCATTCCAAATGGTACCAGGTAGATTCCTATATTCAGCTTGCATTCTGTACTCCATGGCACTGAGCACTCTACATGCAATATCTACACAGTTCCAAATCACACTGAGTAGTTATGTACACAACTTTACCACGAAATGCATTGAATAGAAAGTAAAGCTTTGAACACAATGGAGTGTCAAGTACAATTTTGGTGAAAACAAGTATCTGTTAACATGATGTAAACCTTATTATTATACTCACCATATGATTTAGAATAGTCTGCAAACAATTTTATGAGTGTGTCTACCTAAGCTCCAGAATTTACTTTCAGTAACAACTCATTTTCTACATAGTGCAACATTAGAGTTTGCAGTACTAAAGCAAGTCAATGGCTGTTCCATTTCAAATGGTACCAGGTAGGTTCCTCAATTCAGCTTGCATTGGTGCATTCCTTGGCACTGAGCACTCTACATGCAATATCTACACAGTTCCAATTCACATGGAGTAGTTAGGTACACAAACTTACCACGAAATGCATTGAATAGAAAGTAAAGCTTTGAACACAATGGAGTGTCAAGTACAATTTTGGTGAAAACAAGTATCTGCTAACATGATGTAAACCTTATTATTATACTCACCATATGATTTAGAATAGTCTGCAAACAATTATATGAGTGTGCTACCTAAGCTCCAGAATTTATTTTCAGTAACAACGCATTTTCTACATAGTGCAACATCAGAGTTTGCAGTACTAAAGCAAGTCAATGGCTGTTCCATTTCAAATGGTACCAGGTAGGTTCCTCAATTCAGCTTGCATTGGTGTATTCCATGGCACTGAGCACTCTACATGCAATATCTGTGCAGTTTCAAATCACACTGAGTAGTTATGTGCACAACCTTACCACGAAATGCATTGAATAGAAAGTAAAGCATTGAACACAATGGAGTGTCAATTAAAATTTCGCTGAAAACTAGTATGTGCTAACATGATGTAAACCTTATTATTATACTCAACATATGATTTAGAATCGTCTGCAACCAATTTTATGTATGTGCTACCTAAGCTCCAGAATTTACTTTCAGTAACAACACATTCTCTACATAGTGGAACATTAGAGTTTGCAGTACTAAAGCAAGTCCATGGCTGTTCCATTCCAAATGGTACCAGGTAGATTCCTATATTCAGCTTGCATTCTGTACTCCATGGCACTGAGCACTCTACATGCAATATCTACACAGTTCCAAATCACACTGAGTAGTTATGTACACAACCTTACCAGAAAATGCATTGAATAGAAAGTAAAGCATTGAACAAAATGGAGTGTCAAGTACAATTTCGCTGGAAACTAGTATGTGCTAACATGATGTAAACCTTATTATTATACTCACCATATGATTTAGAATCGTCTGCAACCAATTTTATGTGTGTGCTACCTAAGCTCCAAAATTTACTTTCAGTAACAACACATTCTCTACATAGTGGAACATTAGAGTTTTTGGTACTAAAGCAAGTCAATGGCTGTTCCATTTCAAATGGTACCAGGTAGGTTCCTATATTCAGCTTGCATTGGTGTACTCCATGGCACTGAGCACTCTACATGCAATATCTACACAGTTCCAATTCACATGGAGTAGTTATGTACACAACCTTACCACGAAATGCATTGAATAGAAAGTAAAGCTTTGAACACAATGGAGTGTCAAGTACAATTTTGGTGAAAACAAGTATCTGCTAACATGATGTAAACCTTATTATTATACTCACCATATGATTTAGAATAGTCTGCAAACAATTTTATGAGTGTGTCTACCTAAGCTCCAGAATTTACTTTCAGTAACAACTCATTTTCTACATAGTGCAACATTAGAGTATGCAGTACTAAAGCAAGTCAATGGCTGTTCCATTTCAAATGGTACCAGGTAGGTTCCTCAATTCAGCTTGCATTGGTGTATTCCTTGGCACTGAGCACTCTACATGCAATATCTACACAGTTCCAATTCACATGGAGTAGTTAGGTACACAACCTTACCACGAAATGCATTGAATAGAAAGTAAAGCATTGAACACAATGGAGTGTCAAGTACAATTTTGGTGAAAACAAGTATGTGATAACATGATGTAAACCTTATTATTATACTCACCATATGATTTAGAATTGTCTGCAACCAATTATATGAGTGTGCTACCTAAGCTCCAGAATTTACTTTCAGTAACAACACATTCTCTACATAGTGGAACATTAGAGTTTGCAGTACTAAAGCAAGTCCATGGCTGTTCCATTCCAAATGGTACCAGGTAGATTCCTATATTCAGCTTGCATTCTGTACTCCATGGCACTGAGCACTCTACATACAATATCTACACAGTTCCAAATCACACTGAGTAGTTATGTACACAACTTTACCACGAAATGCATTGAATAGAAAGTAAAGCATTGAACAAAATGGAGTGTCAAGTACAATTTCGCTGGAAACTAGTATGTGCTAACATGATGTAAACCTTATTATTATACTCACCATATGATTTAGAATCGTCTGCAACCAATTTTATGACTGTGCTACCTAAGCACCATAATTCACTTTCAGGAACAACGCATTCTCTACATAGTGGAACATTAGAGTTTGCAGTACTAAAGCAAGTCAATGGCTGTTCCATTCCAAATGGTACCATGTAGGTTCCTATATTCAGCTTGCATTGGTGAACTCCATGGCACTGAGCACTCTACATGCAATATGTACACAGTTCCAAATCACATGGAGTAGTTAGGTACACAACCTTACCACGAAATGCATTGAATAGAAAGTAATGCATTGAACACAATGGAGTGTCAAGTACAATTTTGGTGAAAACAAGTATGTGCTAACATGATGTAAACCTTATTATTATACTCACCATATGATATAGAATTGTCTGCAACCAATTATATGAGTTTGCTACCTAAGCTCCAGAATTTACTTTCAGGAACAACACATTTTCTACATAGTGCAACATTAGAGTTTGCAGTACTAAAGCAAGTCCATGGCTGTTCCATTCCAAATGGTACCAGGTAGATTCCTATATTCAGCTTGCATTCTGTACTCCATGGCACTGAGCACTTAACATGCAATATCTACACAGTTCCAAATCACACTGAGTAGTTATGTACACAACTTTACCACGAATTGCATTGAATAGAAAGTAAAGCATTGAACAAAATGGAGTGTCAAGTACAATTTCGCTGGAAACTAGTATGTGCACATGATGTAAACCTTATTATTATACTCACCATATGATTTAGAATCGTCAGCAGCCAATTTTATGTGTGCTACCTAAGCTCCAGAATTTACTTTCAGTAACAACACATTCTCTACATAGTGGAACATTAGAGTTTTTGGTACTAAAGCAAGTCAATGGCTGTTCCATTCCAAATGGTACCAGGTAGGTTCCTATATTCAGCTTGGATTGGTGTACTCCATGGCACTGAGCACTCTACATGCAATATCTACACAGTTCCAATTCACATGGAGTAGTTATGTACACAACCTTACCACGAAATGCATTGAATAGAAAGTAAAGCTTTGAACACAATGGAGTGTCAAGTACAATTTTGGTGAAAACAAATATCTGCTAACATGATGTAAACCTTATTATTATACTCACCATATGATTTAGAATAGTCTGCAAACAATTTTAGGAGTGTGTCTACCTAAGCTCCAGAATTTACTTTCAGTAACAACTCATTTTCTACATAGTGCAACATTAGAGTTTGCAGTACTAAAGCAAGTCAATGGCTGTTCCATTCCAAATGGTACCATGTAGGTTCCTATATTCAGCTTGCATTGGTGAACTCCATGGCACTGAGCACTCTACATGCAATATGTACACAGTTCCAAATCACATGGAGTAGTTATGTGCACAACCTTACCACGAAATGCATTGAATAGAAAGTAAAGCATTGAACACAATGGAGTGTCAATTAAAATTTCGCTGAAAACTAGTATGTGCTAACATGATGTAAACCTTATTATTATACTCACCATATGATTTAGAATCGTCTGCAACCAATTTTATGTGTGTGCTACCTAAGCTCCAGAATTTACTTTCATTAACAACACATTCTCTACATAGTGGAACATTAGAGTTTGCAGTACTAAAGCAAGTCCATGGCTGTTCCATTACAAATGGTACCAGGTAAATTCCTATATTCAGCTTGCATTCTGTACTCCATGGCACTGAGCACTCTACATGCAATATCTACACAGTTCCAAATCACACTGAGTAGTTATGTACACAACTTTACCACGAAATGCATTGAATAGAAAGTAAAGCATTGAACAAAATGGAGTGTCAAGTACAATTTCGCTGGAAACTAGTATGTGCTAACATGATGTAAACCTTATTATTATACTCACCATATGATTTAGAATTGTCTGCAACCAATTTTATGTGTGTGCTACCTAAGCTCCAGAATTTACTTTCAGTAACAGCACATTCTCTACATAGTGGAACATTAGAGTTTGCAGTACTAAAGCAAGTCCATGGCTGTTCCATTCCAAATGGTACCAGGTAGATTCCTATATTCAGCTTGCATTCTGTACTCCATGGCACTGAGCACTCTACATGCAATATCTACACAGTTCCAAATCACACTGAGTAGTTATGTACACAACTTTACCACGAAATGCATTGAATAGAAAGTAAAGCATTGAACAAAATGGAGTGTCAAGTACAATTTCGCTGGAAACTAGTATGTGCTAACATGATGTAAACCTTATTATTATACTCACCATATGATTTAGAATAGTCTGAAAACAATTATATGAGTGTGCTACCTAAGCTCCAGAATTTACTTTCAGTAACAACACATTTTCTACATAGTGCAACATCAGAGTTTGCAGTACTAAAGCAAGTCAATGGCTGTTCCATTTCAAATGGTACCAGGTAGGTTCCTCAATTCAGCTTGCATTGGTGTATTCCATGGCACTGAGCACTCTACATGCAATATCTGTGCAGTTTCAAATCACACTGAGTAGTTATGTGCACAACCTTACCACGAAATGCATTGAATAGAAAGTAAAGCATTGAACACAATGGAGTGTCAATTAAAATTTCGCTGAAAACTAGTATGTGCTAACATGATGTAAACCTTATTATTATACTCACCATATGATTTAGAATCGTCTGCAACCAATTTTATGTGTGTGCTACCCAAGCTCCAGAATTTACTTTCAGTAACAACACATTCTCTACATAGTGGAACATTAGAGTTTTTTGTACTAAAGCAAGTCAATGGCTGTTCCATTCCAAATGGTACCAGGTAGGTTCCTATATTCAGCTTGCATTGGTGTACTCCATGGCACTGAGCACTCTACATGCAATATCTACACAGTTCCAATTCACATGGAGTAGTTATGTACACAACCTTACCACGAAATGCATTGAATAGAAAGTAAAGCTTTGAACACAATGGAGTGTCAAGTACAATTTTGGTGAAAACAAGTATCTGCTAACATGATGTATACCTTATTATTATACTCACCATATGATTTAGAATAGTCTGCAAACAATTTTATGAGTGTGTCTACCTAAGCTCCAGAATTTACTTTCAGTAACAACTCATTTTCTACATAGTGCAACATTAGAGTTTGCAGTACTAAAGCAAGTCAAAGGCTGTTCCATTTCAAATGTTACCAGGTAGGTTCCTCAATTCAGCTTGCATTGGTATATTCCATGGCACTGAGCACTCTACATGCAATATCTGCGAAGTTCCAAATCACACTGAGTAGTTATGTACACAAATTTACCACGAAATGCATTGAATAGAAAGTAAAGCATTGAACACAATGGAGTGTCAAGTACAATTTCGCTGAAAACTAGTACCTGCTAACATGATTTAAACCTTATTATTATACTCACCATATGATTCCGAATCGTCTGCAACCAATTTTATGTGTGTGCTTCCTAATCTCCAGAATTTACTTTCAGTAACAACACATTCTCTACATGGTGGGACATTAGAGTTTGCAGTACTAAAGCAAGTCAATGGCTGTTCCATTCCAAATGGTACCAGGTAGGTTCCTATATTCAGCTTGCATTGGTGTATTCCATGGCACTGAGCACTCTACATGCTATATCTACACTGTTCCAAATCACCCTGAGTAGTTATGTGCACAACCTTACCACGAAATGCATTGAATAGAAAGTAAAGCATTGAACACAATGGAGTGTCAATTAAAATTTCGCTGAAAACTAGTATGTGCTAACATGATGTAAACCTTATTATTATGCTCACCATATGATTTAGAATAGTCTGCAAGCAATTTTATGGGTGTGCTACCTAAGCTCCAGAATTTACTTTCAGTAACAACACATTCTCTACATAGTGGAACATTAGAGTTTGCAGTACTAAAGCAAGTCCATGGCTGTTCCATTCCAAATGGTACCAGGTAGATTCCTATATTCAGCTTGCATTCTGTACTCCATGGCACTGAGCACTCTACATGCAATATCTACACAGTTCCAAATCACACTGAGTAGTTATGTACACAACTTTACCACGAAATGCATTGAATAGAAAGTAAAGCTTTGAACACAATGGAGTGTCAAGTACAATTTTGGTGAAAACAAGTATCTGCTAACATGATGTAAACCTTATTATTATACTCACCATATGATTTAGAATAGTCTGCAAACAATTTTATGAGTGTGTCTACCTAAGCTCCAGAATTTACTTTCAGTAACAACTCATTTTCTACATAGTGCAACATTAGAGTTTGCAGTACTAAAGCAAGTCAATGGCTGTTCCATTTCAAATGGTACCAGGTAGGTTCCTCAATTCAGCTTGCATTGGTGCATTCCTTGGCACTGAGCACTCTACATGCAATATCTACACAGTTCCAATTCACATGGAGTAGTTAGGTACACAAACTTACCACGAAATGCATTGAATAGAAAGTAAAGCTTTGAACACAATGGAGTGTCAAGTACAATTTTGGTGAAAACAAGTATCTGCTAACATGATGTAAACCTTATTATTATACTCACCATATGATTTAGAATCGTCTGCAAACAATTTTATGACTGTGCTACCTAAGCACCAGAATTTACTTTCAGAAACAACGCATTCTCTACATAGTGGAACATTAGAGTTTGCAGTACTAAAGCAAGTCAATGGCTGTTCCATTCCAAATGGTACCATGTAGGTTCCTATATTCAGCTTGCATTGGTGAACTCCATGGCACTGAGCACTCTACATGCAATATGTACACAGTTCCAAATCACACTGAGTAGTTATGTGCACAACCTTACCACGAAATGCATTGAATAGAAAGTAATGCATTGAACACAATGGAGTGTCAAGTACAATTTTGGTGAAAACAAGTATGTGCTAACATGATGTAGACCTTATTATTATACTCACCATATGATTCAGAATCGTCTGCAACCAATTTTATGTGTGTCCTTCCTAATCTCCAGAATTTACTTTCAGTAACAACACATTCTCTACATGGTGGGACATTAGAGTTTGCAGTACTAAAGCAAGTCCATGGCTGTTCCATTCCAAATGGTACCAGGTAGATTCCTATATTCAGCTTGCATTCTGTACTCCATGCAACTGAGCACTCTAAATGCAATATCTACACAGTTCTAAATCACACTGAGTAGTTATGTACACAACTTTACCACGAAATGCATTGAATAGAAAGTAAAGCATTGAACAAAATGGAGTGTCAAGTACAATTTCGCTGGAAACTAGTATGTGCTAACATGATGTAAACCTTATTATTATACTCACCATATGATTTAGAATCGTCTGCAGCCAATTTTATGTGTGTGCTACCTAAGCTCCAGAATTTACTTTCAGTAACAACACATTCTCTACATAGTGGAACATTAGAGTTTTTGGTACTAAAGCAAGTCAATGGCTGTTCCATTCCAAATGGTACCAGGTAGGTTCCTCAATTCAGCTGGCATTGGTATATTCCATGGCACTGAGCACTCTACATGCAATATCTGCGCAGTTCCAAATCACACTGAGTAGTTATGTACACAAATTTACCACGAAATGCATTGAATAGAAAGTAAAGCATTGAACACAATGGAGTGTCAAGTACAATTTCGCTGAAAACTAGTATGTGCTAACATGATTTAAACTTTATTATTATACTCACCATATGATTCAGAATCGTCTGCAACCAATTTTATGTGTGTGCTTCCTAATCTCCTGAATTTACTTTCAGTAACAACACATTCTCTACATGGTGGAACATTAGAGTTTGCAATACTAAAGCAAGTCAATGGCTGTTCCATTCCAAATGGTACCAGGTAGGTTCCTATATTCAGCTTGCATTGGTGTATTCCATGGCACTGAGCACTCTACATGCAATATCTACACTGTTCCAAATCACCCTGAGTAGTTATGTACACAACCTTACCAGAAAATGCATTGAATAGAAAGTAAAGCATTGAACAAAATGGAGTGTCAAGTACAATTTCGCTGGAAACTAGTATGTGCTAACATGATGTAAACCTTATTATTATACTCACCATATGATTTAGAATAGTCTGCAAACAATTATATGAGTGTGCTACCTAAGTTCCAGAATTTATTTTCAGTAACAACGCATTTTCTACATAGTGCAACATCAGAGTTTGCAGTACTAAAGCAAGTCAATGGCTGTTCCATTTCAAATGGTACCAGGTAGGTTGCTCAATTCAGCTTGCATTGCTGTATTCCATGGCACTGAGCACTCTACATGCAATATCTGTGCAGTTTCAAATCACACTGAGTAGTTATGTGCACAACCTTACCACGAAATGCATTGAATAGAAAGTAAAGCATTGAACACAATGGAGTGTCAATTAAAATTTCGCTGAAAACTAGTATGTGCTAACATGATGTAAACCTTATTATTATACTCACCATATGATTTAGAATCGTCTGCAACCAATTTTATGTATGTGCTACCTAAGCTCCAGAATTTACTTTCAGTAACAACACATTCTCTACATAGTGGAACATTAGAGTTTGCAGTACTAAAGCAAGTCCATGGCTGTTCCATTCCAAATGGTACCAGGTAGATTCCTATATTCAGCTTGCATTCTGTACTCCATGGCACTGAGCACTCTACATGCAATATCTACACAGTTCCAAATCACACTGAGTAGTTATGTACATAACTTTACCACGAAATGCATTGAATAGAAAGTAAAGCATTGAACAAAATGGAGTGACAAGTACAATTTCGCTGGAAACTAGTATGTGCTAACATGATGTAAACCTTATTATTATACTCACCATATGATTTAGAATCGTCTGCAACCAATTTTATGTGTGTGCTACCTAAGCTCCAAAATTTACTTTCAGTAACAACACATTCTCTACATAGTGGAACATTAGAGTTTTTGGTACTAAAGCAAGTCAATGGCTGTTCCATTCCAAATGGTACCAGGTAGGTTCCTATATTCAGCTTGCATTGGTGTACTCCATGGCACTGAGCACTCTACATGCAATATCTACACAGTTCCAATTCACATGGAGTAGTTATGTACACAACCTTACCACGAAATGCATTGAATAGAAAGTAAAGCTTTGAACACAATGGAGTGTCAAGTACAATTTTGGTGAAAACAAGTATCTGCTAACATGATGTAAACCTTATTATTATACTCACCATATGATTTAGAATAGTCTGCAAACAATTTTATGAGTGTGTCTACCTAAGCTCCAGAATTTACTTTCAGTAACAACTCATTTTCTACATAGTGCAACATTAGAGTATGCAGTACTAAAGCAAGTCAATGGCTGTTCCATTTCAAATGGTACCAGGTAGGTTCCTCAATTCAGCTTGCATTGGTGTATTCCTTGGCACTGAGCACTCTACATGCAATATCTACACAGTTCCAATTCACATGGAGTAGTTAGGTACACAACCTTACCACGAAATGCATTGAATAGAAAGTAAAGCTTTGAACACAATGGAGTGTCAAGTACAATTTTGGTGAAAACAAGTATCTGCTAACATGATGTAAACATTATTATACTCACCATATGATTTAGAATAGTCTGCAACCAATTTTATGACTGTGCTACCTAAGCACCAGAATTCACTTTCAGGAACAACGCATTCTCTACATAGTGGAACATTAGAGTTTGCAGTACTAAAGCAAGTCAATGGCTGTTCCATTCCAAATGGTACCATGTAGGTTCCTATATTCAGCTTGCATTGGTGAACTCCATGGCACTGAGCACTCTACATGCAATATGTACACAGTTCCAAATCACATGGAGTAGTTAGGTACACAACCTTACCACGAAATGCATTGAATAGAAAGTAATGCATTGAACACAATGGAGTGTCAAGTACAATTTTGGTGAAAACAAGTATGTGCTAACATGATGTAAACCTTATTATTATACTCACCATATGATTTAGAAAAGTCTGCAACCAATTATATGAGTTTGCTACCTAAGCTCGAGAATTTACTTTCAGGAACAACACATTTTCTACATAGTGCAACATTAGAGTTTGCAGTCCTAAAGCAAGTCAATGGCTGTTCCATTCCAAATGGTACCAGGTAGGTTCCTCAATTCAGCTGGCATTGGTATATTCCATGGCACTGAGCACTCTACATGCAATATCTGCGAAGTTCCAAATCACACTGAGTAGTTATGTACACAAATTTACCACGAAATGCATTGAATAGAATGTAAAGCATTGAACACAATGGAGTGTCAAGTACAATTTCGCTGAAAACTAGTATGTGCTAACATGATTTAAACCTTATTATTATACTCACCATATGATTCAGAATCGTCTGCAACCAATTTTATGTGTGTGCTTCCTAATCTTGAGAATTTACTTTCAGTAACAACACATTCTCTACATGGTGGGACATTAGAGTTTGCAGTACTAAAGCAAGTCAATGGCTGTTCCATTCCAAATGGTACCAGGTAGGTTCCTATATTCAGCTTGCATTGGTGTATTCCATGGCACTGAGCACTCTACATGCTATATCTACACTGTTCCAAATCACCCTGAGTAGTTATGTGCACAACCTTACCACGAAATGCATTGAATAGAAAGTAAAGCATTGAACACAATGGAGTGTCAATTAAAATTTCGCTGAAAACTAGTATGTGCTAACATGATGTAAACCTTATTATTATACTCACCATATGATTTAGAATCGTCTGCAACCAATTTTATGTATGTGCTACCTAAGCTCCAGAATTTACTTTCAGTAACAACACATTCTCTACATAGTGGAACATTAGAGTTTGCAGTACTAAAGCAAGTCCATGGCTGTTCCATTCCAAATGGTACCAGGTAGATTCCTATATTCAGCTTGCATTCTGTACTCCATGGCACTGAGCACTCTACATGCAATATCTACACAGTTCCAAATCACACTGAGTAGTTATGTACACAACCTTACCACGAAATGCATTGAATAGAAAGTAAAGCTTTGAACACAATGGAGTGTCAAGTACAATTTTGGTGAAAACAAGTATCTGCTAACATGATGTAAACCTTATTATTATACTCACCATATGATTTAGAATAGTCTGCAAACAATTTTATGAGTGTGTCTACCTAAGCTCCAGAATTTACTTTCAGGAACAACACATTTTCTACATAGTGCAACATTAGAGTTTGCAGTACTAAAGCAAGTCCATGGCTGTTCCATTCCAAATGGTACCAGGTAGATTCCTATATTCAGCTTGCATTCTGTACTCCATGGCACTGAGCACTTAACATGCAATATCTACACAGTTCCAAATCACACTGAGTAGTTATGTACACAACTTTACCACGAATTGCATTGAATAGAAAGTAAAGCATTGAACAAAATGGAGTGTCAAGTACAATTTCGCTGGAAACTAGTATGTGCACATGATGTAAACCTTATTATTATACTCACCATATGATTTAGAATCGTCAGCGGCCAATTTTATGTGTGTGCTACCTAAGCTCCAGAATTTACTTTCAGTAACAACACATTCTCTACATAGTGGAACATTAGAGTTTTTGGTACTAAAGCAAGTCAATGGCTGTTCCATTCCAAATGGTACCAGGTAGGTTCCTATATTCAGCTTGGATTGGTGTACTCCATGGCACTGAGCACTCTACATGCAATATCTACACAGTTCCAATTCACATGGAGTAGTTATGTACACAACCTTACCACGAAATGCATTGAATAGAAAGTAAAGCTTTGAACACAATGGAGTGTCAAGTACAATTTTGGTGAAAACAAGTATCTGCTAACATGATGTAAACCTTATTATTATACTCACCATATGATTTAGAATAGTCTGCAAACAATTTTATGAGTGTGTCTACCTAAGCTCCAGAATTTACTTTCAGTAACAACTCATTTTCTACATAGTGCAACATTAGAGTTTGCAGTACTAAAGCAAGTCAATGGCTGTTCCATTTCAAATGGTACCAGGTAGGTTCCTCAATTCAGCTTGCATTGGTGTATTCCTTGGCACTGAGCACTCTACATGCAATATCTACACAGTTCCAATTCACATGGAGTAGTTAGGTACACAACCTTACCACGAAATGCATTGAATAGAAAGTAAAGCTTTGAACACAATGGAGTGTCAAGTACAATTTTGGTGAAAACAAGTATGTGCTAACATGATGTAAACCTTATTATTATACTCACCATATGATTTAGAATTGTCTGCAACCAATTATATGAGTTTGCTACCTAAGCTCCAGAATTTACTTTCAGGAACAACACATTTTCTACATAGTGCAACATTAGAGTTTGCAGTGCTAAAGCAAGTCAATGGCTGTTCCATTCCAAATGGTACCAGGTAGGTTGCTCAATTCAGCTGGCATTGGTATATTCCATGGCACTGAGCACTCTACATGCAATATCTGCGCAGTTCCAAATCACACTGAGTAGTTATGTACACAAATTTACCACGAAATGCATTGAATAGAAAGTAAAGCATTGAACACAATGGAGTGTCAAGTACAATTTCGCTGAAAACTAGTATGTGCTAACATGATTTAAACCTTATTATTATACTCACCATATGATTCAGAATCGTCTGCAACCAATTTTATGTGTGTCCTTCCTAATCTCCAGAATTTAATTTCAGTAACAACACATTCTCTACATGGTGGGACATTAGAGTTTTTGGTACTAAAGCAAGTCAATGGCTGTTCCATTCCAAATGGTACCAGGTAGGTTCCTATATTCAGCTTGGATTGGTGTACTCCATGGCACTGAGCACTCTACATGCAATATCTACACAGTTCCAATTCACATGGAGTAGTTATGTACACAACCTTACCACGAAATGCATTGAATAGAAAGTAAAGCTTTGAACACAATGGAGTGTCAAGTACAATTTTGGTGAAAACAAGTATCTGCTAACATGATGTAAACCTTATTATTATACTCACCATATGATTTAGAATAGTCTGCAAACAATTTTATGAGTGTGTCTACCTAAGCTCCAGAATTTACTTTCAGTAACAACTCATTTTCTACATAGTGCAACATTAGAGTTTGCAGTACTAAAGCAAGTCAATGGCTGTTCCATTTCAAATGGTACCAGGTAGGTTCCTCAATTCAGCTTGCATTGGTGTATTCCTTGGCACTGAGCACTCTACATGCAATATCTACACAGTTCCAATTCACATGGAGTAGTTAGGTACACAACCTTACCACGAAATGCATTGAATAGAAAGTAAAGCTTTGAACACAATGGAGTGTCAAGTACAATTTCGCTGAAAACTAGTATGTGCTAACATGATTTAAACCTTATTATTATACTCACCATATGATTCAGAATCGTCTGCAACCAATTTTATGTGTGTCCTTCCTAATCTCCAGAATTTAATTTCAGTAACAACACATTCTCTACATGGTGGGACATTAGAGTTTGCAGTACTAAAGCAAGTCCATGGCTGTTCCATTCCAAATGGTACCAGGTAGATTCCTATATTCAGCTTGCATTCTGTACTCCATGGCACTGAGCACTCTACATGCAATATCTACACAGTTCCAAATCACACTGAGTAGTTATGTACACAACTTTACCACGAAATGCATTGAATAGAAAGTAAAGCATTGAACAAAATGGAGTGTCAAGTACAATTTCGCTGGAAACTAGTATGTGCTAACATGATGTAAACCTTATTATTATACTCACCATATGATTTAGAATCGTCTGCAGCCAATTTTATGTGTGTGCTACCTAAGCTCCAGAATTTACTTTCAGTAACAACACATTCTCTACATGGTGGGACATTAGAGTTTGCAGTACTAAAGCAAGTCCATGGCTGTTCCATTCCAAATGGTACCAGGTAGATTCCTATATTCAGCTTGCATTCTACACTCCATGGCACTGAGCACTCTACATGCAATATCTACACAGTTCCAAATCACACTGAGTAGTTATGTACACAACTTTACCACGAAATGCATTGAATAGAAAGTAAAGCATTGAACAAAATGGAGTGTCAAGTACAATTTCGCTGGAAACTAGTATGTGCTATCATGATGTAAACCTTATTATTATACTCACCATATGATTTAGAATCGTCTGCAGCCAATTTTATGTGTGTGCTACCTAAGCTCCAGAATTTACTTTCAGTAACAACACATTCTCTACATAGTGGAACATTAGAGTTTTTGGTACTAAAGCAAGTCAATGGCTGTTCCATTCCAAATGGTACCAGGTAGGTTCCTCAATTCAGCTTGCATTGGTGTATTCCTTGGCACTGAGCACTCTACATGCAATATCTACACAGTTCCAATTCACATGGAGTAGTTAGGTACACAACCTTACCACGAAATGCATTGAATAGAAAGTAAAGCTTTGAACACAATGGAGTGTCAAGTACAATTTTGGTGAAAACAAGTATCTGCTAACATGATGTAAACATTATTATACTCACCATATGATTTATAATCGTCTGCAACCAATTTTATGACTGTGCTACCTAAGCACCAGAATTCACTTTCAGGAACAACGCATTCTCTACATAGTGGAACATTAGAGTTTGCAGTACTAAAGCAAGTCAATGGCTGTTCCATTCCAAATGGTACCATGTAGGTTCCTATATTCAGCTTGCATTGGTGAACTCCATGGCACTGAGCACTCTACATGCAATATGTACACAGTTCCAAATCACATGGAGTAGTTAGGTACACAACCTTACCACGAAATGCATTGAATAGAAAGTAATGCATTGAACACAATGGAGTGTCAAGTACAATTTTGGTGAAAACAAGTATGTGCTAACATGATGTAAACCTTATTATTATACTCACCATATGATATAGAATTGTCTGCAACCAATTATATGAGTTTGCTACCTAAGCTCCAGAATTTACTTTCAGGAACAACACATTTTCTACATAGTGCAACATTAGAGTTTGCAGTACTAAAGCAAGTCCATGGCTGTTCCATTCCAAATGGTACCAGGTAGATTCCTATATTCAGCTTGCATTCTGTACTCCATGGCACTGAGCACTCTACATGCAATATCTACACAGTTCCAAATCACACTGAGTAGTTATGTACACAACTTTACCACGAATTGCATTGAATAGAAAGTAAAGCATTGAACAAAATGGAGTGTCAAGTACAATTTCGCTGGAAACTAGTATGTGCACATGATGTAAACCTTATTATTATACTCACCATATGATTTAGAATCGTCTGCAGCCAATTTTATGTGTGTGCTACCTAAGCTCCAGAATTTACTTTCAGTAACAACAGATTCTCTACATAGTGGAACATTAGAGTTTTTGGTACTAAAGCAAGTCAATGGCTATTCCATTCCAAATGGTACCAGGTAGGTTCCTATATTCAGCTTGGATTGGTGTACTCCATGGCACTGCAATATCTACACAGTTCCAATTCACATGGAACTATTCACATGGAGTAGTTATGTACACAACCTTACCACGAAATGCATTGAATAGAAAGTAAAGCTTTGAACACAATGGAGTGTAAAGTACAATTTTGGTGAAAACAAGTATCTGCTAACATGATGTAAACCTTATTATTATACTCACCATATGATTTAGAATAGTCTGCAAACAATTTTATGAGTGTGTCTACCTAAGCTCCAGAATTAACTTTCAGTAACAACTCATTTTCTACATAGTGCAACATTAGAGTTTGCAGTACTAAAGCAAGTCAATGGCTGTTCCATTTCAAATGGTACCAGGTAGGTTCCTCAATTCAGCTTGCATTGGTGTATTCCTTGGCACTGAGCACTCTACATGCAATATCTACACAGTTCCAATTCACATGGAGTAGTTAGGTACACAACCTTACCACGAAATGCATTGAATAGAAAGTAAAGCTTTGAACACAATGGAGTGTCAAGTACAATTTTGGTGAAAACAAGTATGTGCTAACATGATGTAAACCTTATTATTATACTCACCATATGATTTAGAATTGTCTGCAACCAATTATATGAGTTTGCTACCTAATCTCCAGAATTTACTTTCAGGAACAACACATTTTCTACATAGTGCAACATTAGAGTTTGCAGTGCTAAAGCAAGTCAATGGCTGTTCCATTCCAAATGGTACCAGGTAGGTTGCTCAATTCAGCTGGCATTGGTATATTCCATGGCACTGAGCACTCTACATGCAATATCTGCGCAGTTCCAAATCACACTGAGTAGTTATGTACACAAATTTACCACGAAATGCATTGAATAGAAAGTAAAGCATTGAACACAATGGAGTGTCAAGTACAATTTCGCAGAAAACTAGTATGTGCTAACATGATTTAAACCTTATTATTATACTCACCATATGATTCAGAATCGTCTGCAACCAATTTTATGTGTGTCCTTCCTAATCTCCAGAATTTAATTTCAGTAACAACACATTCTCTACATGGTGGGACATTAGAGTTTGCAGTACTAAAGCAAGTCCATGGCTGCTCCATTCCAAATGGTACCAGGTAGATTCCTATATTCAGCTTGCATTCTGTACTCCATGGCACTGAGCACTCTACATGCAATATCTACACAGTTCCAAATCACACTGAGTAGTTATGTACACAACTTTACCACGAAATGCATTGAATAGAAAGTAAAGCATTGAACAAAATGGAGTGTCAAGTACAATTTCGCTGGAAACTAGTATGTGCTATCATGATGTAAACCTTATTATTATACTCACCATATGATTTAGAATCGTCTGCAGCCAATTTTATGTGTGTGCTACCTAAGCTCCAGAATTTACTTTCAGTAACAACACATTCTCTACATAGTGGAACATTAGAGTTCTTGGTACTAAAGCAAGTCAATGGCTGTTCCATTCCAAATGGTACCAGGTAGGTTCCTATATTCAGCTTGCTTTGGTGTACTCCATGGCACTGAGCACTCTACATGCAATATCTACACAGTTCCAATTCACATGGAGTAGTTATGTACACAACCTTACCACGAAATGCATTGAATAGAAAGTAAAGCTTTGAACACAATGGAGTGTCAAGTACAATTTTGGTGAAAACAAGTATCTGCTAACATGATGTAAACCTTATTATTATACTCACCATATGATTTAGAATCGTCTGCAACCAATTTTATGACTGTGCTACCTAAGCACCAGAATTTACTTTCAGGAACAACGCATTCTCTACATATTGGAACATTAGAGTTTGCAGTACTAAAGCAAGTCAATGGCTGTTCCATTCCAAATGGTACCAGGTAGGTTCCTATATTCAGCTTGCATTGGTGCATTCCATGGCACTGAGCACTCTACATGCAATATCTGTGCAGTTTCAAATCACACTGAGTAGTTATGTGCACAACCTTACCACGAAATGCATTGAATAGAAAGTAAAGCATTGAACACAATGGAGTGTCAATTAAAATTTCGCTGAAAACTAGTATGTGCTAACATGATGTAAACCTTATTATTATACTCACCATATGATTTAGAATCGTCTGCAACCAATTTTATGTGTGTGCTTCCTAATCTCCAGAATTTACTTTCAGTAGCAACACATTCTCTACATGGTGGGACATTAGAGTTTGCAGTAATAAAGCAAGTCAATGGCTGTTCCATTCCAAATGGTACCAGGTAGGTTCCTCAATTCAGCTGGCATTGGTATATTCCATGGCACTGAGCACTCTACATGCAATATCTGCGCAGTTCCAAATCACACTGAGTAGTTATGTACACAAATTTACCACGAAATGCATTGAATAGAAAGTAAAGCATTGAACACAATGGAGTGTCAAGTACAATTTCGCTGAAAACTAGTATGTGCTAACATGATTTAAACTTTATTATTATACTCACCATATGATTCAGAATCGTCTGCAACCAATTTTATGTGTGTGCTTCCTAATCTCCTGAATTTACTTTCAGTAACAACACATTCTCTACATGGTGGAACATTAGAGTTTGCAATACTAAAGCAAGTCAATGGCTGTTCCATTCCAAATGGTACCAGGTAGGTTCCTATATTCAGCTTGCATTGGTGTATTCCATGGCACTGAGCACTCTACATGCAATATCTACACTGTTCCAAATCACCCTGAGTAGTTATGTACACAACCTTACCAGAAAATGCATTGAATAGAAAGTAAAGCATTGAACAAAATGGAGTGTCAAGTACAATTTCGCTGGAAACTAGTATGTGCTAACATGATGTAAACCTTATTATTATACTCACCATATGATTTAGAATAGTCTGCAAACAATTATATGAGTGTGCTACCTAAGTTCCAGAATTTATTTTCAGTAACAACGCATTTTCTACATAGTGCAACATCAGAGTTTGCAGTACTAAAGCAAGTCAATGGCTGTTCCATTTCAAATGGTACCAGGTAGGTTGCTCAATTCAGCTTGCATTGCTGTATTCCATGGCACTGAGCACTCTACATGCAATATCTGTGCAGTTTCAAATCACACTGAGTAGTTATGTGCACAACCTTACCACGAAATGCATTGAATAGAAAGTAAAGCATTGAACACAATGGAGTGTCAATTAAAATTTCGCTGAAAACTAGTATGTGCTAACATGATGTAAACCTTATTATTATACTCACCATATGATTTAGAATCGTCTGCAACCAATTTTATGTATGTGCTACCTAAGCTCCAGAATTTACTTTCAGTAACAACACATTCTCTACATAGTGGAACATTAGAGTTTGCAGTACTAAAGCAAGTCCATGGCTGTTCCATTCCAAATGGTACCAGGTAGATTCCTATATTCAGCTTGCATTCTGTACTCCATGGCACTGAGCACTCTACATGCAATATCTACACAGTTCCAAATCACACTGAGTAGTTATGTACATAACTTTACCACGAAATGCATTGAATAGAAAGTAAAGCATTGAACAAAATGGAGTGACAAGTACAATTTCGCTGGAAACTAGTATGTGCTAACATGATGTAAACCTTATTATTATACTCACCATATGATTTAGAATCGTCTGCAACCAATTTTATGTGTGTGCTACCTAAGCTCCAAAATTTACTTTCAGTAACAACACATTCTCTACATAGTGGAACATTAGAGTTTTTGGTACTAAAGCAAGTCAATGGCTGTTCCATTCCAAATGGTACCAGGTAGGTTCCTATATTCAGCTTGCATTGGTGTACTCCATGGCACTGAGCACTCTACATGCAATATCTACACAGTTCCAATTCACATGGAGTAGTTATGTACACAACCTTACCACGAAATGCATTGAATAGAAAGTAAAGCTTTGAACACAATGGAGTGTCAAGTACAATTTTGGTGAAAACAAGTATCTGCTAACATGATGTAAACCTTATTATTATACTCACCATATGATTTAGAATAGTCTGCAAACAATTTTATGAGTGTGTCTACCTAAGCTCCAGAATTTACTTTCAGTAACAACTCATTTTCTACATAGTGCAACATTAGAGTATGCAGTACTAAAGCAAGTCAATGGCTGTTCCATTTCAAATGGTACCAGGTAGGTTCCTCAATTCAGCTTGCATTGGTGTATTCCTTGGCACTGAGCACTCTACATGCAATATCTACACAGTTCCAATTCACATGGAGTAGTTAGGTACACAACCTTACCACGAAATGCATTGAATAGAAAGTAAAGCTTTGAACACAATGGAGTGTCAAGTACAATTTTGGTGAAAACAAGTATCTGCTAACATGATGTAAACATTATTATACTCACCATATGATTTAGAATAGTCTGCAACCAATTTTATGACTGTGCTACCTAAGCACCAGAATTCACTTTCAGGAACAACGCATTCTCTACATAGTGGAACATTAGAGTTTGCAGTACTAAAGCAAGTCAATGGCTGTTCCATTCCAAATGGTACCATGTAGGTTCCTATATTCAGCTTGCATTGGTGAACTCCATGGCACTGAGCACTCTACATGCAATATGTACACAGTTCCAAATCACATGGAGTAGTTAGGTACACAACCTTACCACGAAATGCATTGAATAGAAAGTAATGCATTGAACACAATGGAGTGTCAAGTACAATTTTGGTGAAAACAAGTATGTGCTAACATGATGTAAACCTTATTATTATACTCACCATATGATTTAGAAAAGTCTGCAACCAATTATATGAGTTTGCTACCTAAGCTCGAGAATTTACTTTCAGGAACAACACATTTTCTACATAGTGCAACATTAGAGTTTGCAGTCCTAAAGCAAGTCAATGGCTGTTCCATTCCAAATGGTACCAGGTAGGTTCCTCAATTCAGCTGGCATTGGTATATTCCATGGCACTGAGCACTCTACATGCAATATCTGCGAAGTTCCAAATCACACTGAGTAGTTATGTACACAAATTTACCACGAAATGCATTGAATAGAATGTAAAGCATTGAACACAATGGAGTGTCAAGTACAATTTCGCTGAAAACTAGTATGTGCTAACATGATTTAAACCTTATTATTATACTCACCATATGATTCAGAATCGTCTGCAACCAATTTTATGTGTGTGCTTCCTAATCTTGAGAATTTACTTTCAGTAACAACACATTCTCTACATGGTGGGACATTAGAGTTTGCAGTACTAAAGCAAGTCAATGGCTGTTCCATTCCAAATGGTACCAGGTAGGTTCCTATATTCAGCTTGCATTGGTGTATTCCATGGCACTGAGCACTCTACATGCTATATCTACACTGTTCCAAATCACCCTGAGTAGTTATGTGCACAACCTTACCACGAAATGCATTGAATAGAAAGTAAAGCATTGAACACAATGGAGTGTCAATTAAAATTTCGCTGAAAACTAGTATGTGCTAACATGATGTAAACCTTATTATTATACTCACCATATGATTTAGAATCGTCTGCAACCAATTTTATGTATGTGCTACCTAAGCTCCAGAATTTACTTTCAGTAACAACACATTCTCTACATAGTGGAACATTAGAGTTTGCAGTACTAAAGCAAGTCCATGGCTGTTCCATTCCAAATGGTACCAGGTAGATTCCTATATTCAGCTTGCATTCTGTACTCCATGGCACTGAGCACTCTACATGCAATATCTACACAGTTCCAAATCACACTGAGTAGTTATGTACACAACCTTACCACGAAATGCATTGAATAGAAAGTAAAGCTTTGAACACAATGGAGTGTCAAGTACAATTTTGGTGAAAACAAGTATCTGCTAACATGATGTAAACCTTATTATTATACTCACCATATGATTTAGAATAGTCTGCAAACAATTTTATGAGTGTGTCTACCTAAGCTCCAGAATTTACTTTCAGGAACAACACATTTTCTACATAGTGCAACATTAGAGTTTGCAGTACTAAAGCAAGTCCATGGCTGTTCCATTCCAAATGGTACCAGGTAGATTCCTATATTCAGCTTGCATTCTGTACTCCATGGCACTGAGCACTTAACATGCAATATCTACACAGTTCCAAATCACACTGAGTAGTTATGTACACAACTTTACCACGAATTGCATTGAATAGAAAGTAAAGCATTGAACAAAATGGAGTGTCAAGTACAATTTCGCTGGAAACTAGTATGTGCACATGATGTAAACCTTATTATTATACTCACCATATGATTTAGAATCGTCAGCGGCCAATTTTATGTGTGTGCTACCTAAGCTCCAGAATTTACTTTCAGTAACAACACATTCTCTACATAGTGGAACATTAGAGTTTTTGGTACTAAAGCAAGTCAATGGCTGTTCCATTCCAAATGGTACCAGGTAGGTTCCTATATTCAGCTTGGATTGGTGTACTCCATGGCACTGAGCACTCTACATGCAATATCTACACAGTTCCAATTCACATGGAGTAGTTATGTACACAACCTTACCACGAAATGCATTGAATAGAAAGTAAAGCTTTGAACACAATGGAGTGTCAAGTACAATTTTGGTGAAAACAAGTATCTGCTAACATGATGTAAACCTTATTATTATACTCACCATATGATTTAGAATAGTCTGCAAACAATTTTATGAGTGTGTCTACCTAAGCTCCAGAATTTACTTTCAGTAACAACTCATTTTCTACATAGTGCAACATTAGAGTTTGCAGTACTAAAGCAAGTCAATGGCTGTTCCATTTCAAATGGTACCAGGTAGGTTCCTCAATTCAGCTTGCATTGGTGTATTCCTTGGCACTGAGCACTCTACATGCAATATCTACACAGTTCCAATTCACATGGAGTAGTTAGGTACACAACCTTACCACGAAATGCATTGAATAGAAAGTAAAGCTTTGAACACAATGGAGTGTCAAGTACAATTTTGGTGAAAACAAGTATGTGCTAACATGATGTAAACCTTATTATTATACTCACCATATGATTTAGAATTGTCTGCAACCAATTATATGAGTTTGCTACCTAAGCTCCAGAATTTACTTTCAGGAACAACACATTTTCTACATAGTGCAACATTAGAGTTTGCAGTGCTAAAGCAAGTCAATGGCTGTTCCATTCCAAATGGTACCAGGTAGGTTGCTCAATTCAGCTGGCATTGGTATATTCCATGGCACTGAGCACTCTACATGCAATATCTGCGCAGTTCCAAATCACACTGAGTAGTTATGTACACAAATTTACCACGAAATGCATTGAATAGAAAGTAAAGCATTGAACACAATGGAGTGTCAAGTACAATTTCGCTGAAAACTAGTATGTGCTAACATGATTTAAACCTTATTATTATACTCACCATATGATTCAGAATCGTCTGCAACCAATTTTATGTGTGTCCTTCCTAATCTCCAGAATTTAATTTCAGTAACAACACATTCTCTACATGGTGGGACATTAGAGTTTTTGGTACTAAAGCAAGTCAATGGCTGTTCCATTCCAAATGGTACCAGGTAGGTTCCTATATTCAGCTTGGATTGGTGTACTCCATGGCACTGAGCACTCTACATGCAATATCTACACAGTTCCAATTCACATGGAGTAGTTATGTACACAACCTTACCACGAAATGCATTGAATAGAAAGTAAAGCTTTGAACACAATGGAGTGTCAAGTACAATTTTGGTGAAAACAAGTATCTGCTAACATGATGTAAACCTTATTATTATACTCACCATATGATTTAGAATAGTCTGCAAACAATTTTATGAGTGTGTCTACCTAAGCTCCAGAATTTACTTTCAGTAACAACTCATTTTCTACATAGTGCAACATTAGAGTTTGCAGTACTAAAGCAAGTCAATGGCTGTTCCATTTCAAATGGTACCAGGTAGGTTCCTCAATTCAGCTTGCATTGGTGTATTCCTTGGCACTGAGCACTCTACATGCAATATCTACACAGTTCCAATTCACATGGAGTAGTTAGGTACACAACCTTACCACGAAATGCATTGAATAGAAAGTAAAGCTTTGAACACAATGGAGTGTCAAGTACAATTTCGCTGAAAACTAGTATGTGCTAACATGATTTAAACCTTATTATTATACTCACCATATGATTCAGAATCGTCTGCAACCAATTTTATGTGTGTCCTTCCTAATCTCCAGAATTTAATTTCAGTAACAACACATTCTCTACATGGTGGGACATTAGAGTTTGCAGTACTAAAGCAAGTCCATGGCTGTTCCATTCCAAATGGTACCAGGTAGATTCCTATATTCAGCTTGCATTCTGTACTCCATGGCACTGAGCACTCTACATGCAATATCTACACAGTTCCAAATCACACTGAGTAGTTATGTACACAACTTTACCACGAAATGCATTGAATAGAAAGTAAAGCATTGAACAAAATGGAGTGTCAAGTACAATTTCGCTGGAAACTAGTATGTGCTAACATGATGTAAACCTTATTATTATACTCACCATATGATTTAGAATCGTCTGCAGCCAATTTTATGTGTGTGCTACCTAAGCTCCAGAATTTACTTTCAGTAACAACACATTCTCTACATGGTGGGACATTAGAGTTTGCAGTACTAAAGCAAGTCCATGGCTGTTCCATTCCAAATGGTACCAGGTAGATTCCTATATTCAGCTTGCATTCTACACTCCATGGCACTGAGCACTCTACATGCAATATCTACACAGTTCCAAATCACACTGAGTAGTTATGTACACAACTTTACCACGAAATGCATTGAATAGAAAGTAAAGCATTGAACAAAATGGAGTGTCAAGTACAATTTCGCTGGAAACTAGTATGTGCTATCATGATGTAAACCTTATTATTATACTCACCATATGATTTAGAATCGTCTGCAGCCAATTTTATGTGTGTGCTACCTAAGCTCCAGAATTTACTTTCAGTAACAACACATTCTCTACATAGTGGAACATTAGAGTTTTTGGTACTAAAGCAAGTCAATGGCTGTTCCATTCCAAATGGTACCAGGTAGGTTCCTCAATTCAGCTTGCATTGGTGTATTCCTTGGCACTGAGCACTCTACATGCAATATCTACACAGTTCCAATTCACATGGAGTAGTTAGGTACACAACCTTACCACGAAATGCATTGAATAGAAAGTAAAGCTTTGAACACAATGGAGTGTCAAGTACAATTTTGGTGAAAACAAGTATCTGCTAACATGATGTAAACATTATTATACTCACCATATGATTTATAATCGTCTGCAACCAATTTTATGACTGTGCTACCTAAGCACCAGAATTCACTTTCAGGAACAACGCATTCTCTACATAGTGGAACATTAGAGTTTGCAGTACTAAAGCAAGTCAATGGCTGTTCCATTCCAAATGGTACCATGTAGGTTCCTATATTCAGCTTGCATTGGTGAACTCCATGGCACTGAGCACTCTACATGCAATATGTACACAGTTCCAAATCACATGGAGTAGTTAGGTACACAACCTTACCACGAAATGCATTGAATAGAAAGTAATGCATTGAACACAATGGAGTGTCAAGTACAATTTTGGTGAAAACAAGTATGTGCTAACATGATGTAAACCTTATTATTATACTCACCATATGATATAGAATTGTCTGCAACCAATTATATGAGTTTGCTACCTAAGCTCCAGAATTTACTTTCAGGAACAACACATTTTCTACATAGTGCAACATTAGAGTTTGCAGTACTAAAGCAAGTCCATGGCTGTTCCATTCCAAATGGTACCAGGTAGATTCCTATATTCAGCTTGCATTCTGTACTCCATGGCACTGAGCACTCTACATGCAATATCTACACAGTTCCAAATCACACTGAGTAGTTATGTACACAACTTTACCACGAATTGCATTGAATAGAAAGTAAAGCATTGAACAAAATGGAGTGTCAAGTACAATTTCGCTGGAAACTAGTATGTGCACATGATGTAAACCTTATTATTATACTCACCATATGATTTAGAATCGTCTGCAGCCAATTTTATGTGTGTGCTACCTAAGCTCCAGAATTTACTTTCAGTAACAACAGATTCTCTACATAGTGGAACATTAGAGTTTTTGGTACTAAAGCAAGTCAATGGCTATTCCATTCCAAATGGTACCAGGTAGGTTCCTATATTCAGCTTGGATTGGTGTACTCCATGGCACTGCAATATCTACACAGTTCCAATTCACATGGAACTATTCACATGGAGTAGTTATGTACACAACCTTACCACGAAATGCATTGAATAGAAAGTAAAGCTTTGAACACAATGGAGTGTAAAGTACAATTTTGGTGAAAACAAGTATCTGCTAACATGATGTAAACCTTATTATTATACTCACCATATGATTTAGAATAGTCTGCAAACAATTTTATGAGTGTGTCTACCTAAGCTCCAGAATTAACTTTCAGTAACAACTCATTTTCTACATAGTGCAACATTAGAGTTTGCAGTACTAAAGCAAGTCAATGGCTGTTCCATTTCAAATGGTACCAGGTAGGTTCCTCAATTCAGCTTGCATTGGTGTATTCCTTGGCACTGAGCACTCTACATGCAATATCTACACAGTTCCAATTCACATGGAGTAGTTAGGTACACAACCTTACCACGAAATGCATTGAATAGAAAGTAAAGCTTTGAACACAATGGAGTGTCAAGTACAATTTTGGTGAAAACAAGTATGTGCTAACATGATGTAAACCTTATTATTATACTCACCATATGATTTAGAATTGTCTGCAACCAATTATATGAGTTTGCTACCTAATCTCCAGAATTTACTTTCAGGAACAACACATTTTCTACATAGTGCAACATTAGAGTTTGCAGTGCTAAAGCAAGTCAATGGCTGTTCCATTCCAAATGGTACCAGGTAGGTTGCTCAATTCAGCTGGCATTGGTATATTCCATGGCACTGAGCACTCTACATGCAATATCTGCGCAGTTCCAAATCACACTGAGTAGTTATGTACACAAATTTACCACGAAATGCATTGAATAGAAAGTAAAGCATTGAACACAATGGAGTGTCAAGTACAATTTCGCAGAAAACTAGTATGTGCTAACATGATTTAAACCTTATTATTATACTCACCATATGATTCAGAATCGTCTGCAACCAATTTTATGTGTGTCCTTCCTAATCTCCAGAATTTAATTTCAGTAACAACACATTCTCTACATGGTGGGACATTAGAGTTTGCAGTACTAAAGCAAGTCCATGGCTGCTCCATTCCAAATGGTACCAGGTAGATTCCTATATTCAGCTTGCATTCTGTACTCCATGGCACTGAGCACTCTACATGCAATATCTACACAGTTCCAAATCACACTGAGTAGTTATGTACACAACTTTACCACGAAATGCATTGAATAGAAAGTAAAGCATTGAACAAAATGGAGTGTCAAGTACAATTTCGCTGGAAACTAGTATGTGCTATCATGATGTAAACCTTATTATTATACTCACCATATGATTTAGAATCGTCTGCAGCCAATTTTATGTGTGTGCTACCTAAGCTCCAGAATTTACTTTCAGTAACAACACATTCTCTACATAGTGGAACATTAGAGTTCTTGGTACTAAAGCAAGTCAATGGCTGTTCCATTCCAAATGGTACCAGGTAGGTTCCTATATTCAGCTTGCTTTGGTGTACTCCATGGCACTGAGCACTCTACATGCAATATCTACACAGTTCCAATTCACATGGAGTAGTTATGTACACAACCTTACCACGAAATGCATTGAATAGAAAGTAAAGCTTTGAACACAATGGAGTGTCAAGTACAATTTTGGTGAAAACAAGTATCTGCTAACATGATGTAAACCTTATTATTATACTCACCATATGATTTAGAATCGTCTGCAACCAATTTTATGACTGTGCTACCTAAGCACCAGAATTTACTTTCAGGAACAACGCATTCTCTACATATTGGAACATTAGAGTTTGCAGTACTAAAGCAAGTCAATGGCTGTTCCATTCCAAATGGTACCAGGTAGGTTCCTATATTCAGCTTGCATTGGTGTATTCCATGGCACTGAGCACTCTACATGCAATATCTGTGCAGTTTCAAATCACACTGAGTAGTTATGTGCACAACCTTACCACGAAATGCATTGAATAGAAAGTAAAGCATTGAACACAATGGAGTGTCAATTAAAATTTCGCTGAAAACTAGTATGTGCTAACATGATGTAAACCTTATTATTATACTCACCATATGATTTAGAATCGTCTGCAACCAATTTTATGTGTGTGCTTCCTAATCTCCAGAATTTACTTTCAGTAGCAACACATTCTCTACATGGTGGGACATTAGAGTTTGCAGTACTAAAGCAAGTCAATGGCTGTTCCATTCCAAATGGTACCAGGTAGGTTCCTATATTCAGCTTGCATTGGTGTATTCCAAGGAAATGAGCACTCTACATGCAATATCTACACTGTTCCAAATCACCCTGAGTAGTTATGTACACAACCTTACCAGAAAATGCATTGAATAGAAAGGAAAGCATTCAACACAATGGAGTGCCAAGTACAATTTTGCTAAAAACAGGTATTTGCTAACATGATGTAAACCTTATTATTATGCTCACCATATGATTTAGAATCGTCTGCAACCAATTTTATGAGTGTGCTACCTAAGCTCCAGAATTTACTTTCAGTAACAACACATTCTCTACATAGTGCAACATTAGAGTTTGCAGTACTAAAGCAAGTCAATGGCTGTTCCATTTCAAATGGTACCAGGTAGGTTCCTCAATTCAGCTTGCATTGGTGTATTCCATGGCACTGAGCACTCTACATGCAATATCTACACAGTTCCAATTCACATGGTGTAGTTATGTACACAACCTTACCACGAAATGCATTGAATAGAAAGTAAAGCTTTGAACACAATGGAGTGTCAAGTACAATTTTGGTGAAAACAAGTATCTGCTAACATGATGTAAACCTTATTATTATACTCACCATATGATTTAGAATCGTCTGCAACCAATTTTATGACTGTGCTACCTAAGCACCAGAATTTACTTTCAGGAACAACGCATTCTCTACATATTGGAACATTAGAGTTTGCAGTACTAAAGCAAGTCAATGGCTGTTCCATTCCAAATGGTACCAGGTAGGTTCCTATATTCAGCTTGCATTGGTGTATTCCATGGCACTGAGCACTCTACATGCAATATCTGTGCAGTTTCAAATCACACTGAGTAGTTATGTGCACAACCTTACCACGAAATGCATTGAATAGAAAGTAAAGCATTGAACACAATGGAGTGTCAATTAAAATTTCGCTGAAAACTAGTATGTGCTAACATGATGTAAACCTTATTATTATACTCACCATATGATTTAGAATCGTCTGCAACGAATTTTATGTGTGTGCTTCCTAATCTCCAGAATTTACTTTCAGTAGCAACACATTCTCTACATGGTGGGACATTAGAGTTTGCAGTACTAAAGCAAGTCAATGGCTGTTCCATTCCAAATGGTACCAGGTAGGTTCCTATATTCAGCTTGCATTGGTGTATTCCATGGAACTGAGCACTCTACATGCAATATCTACACTGTTCCAAATCACCCTGAGTAGTTATGTACACAACCTTACCAGAAAATGCATTGAATAGAAAGGAAAGCATTCAACACAATGGAGTGCCAAGTACAATTTTGCTAAAAGCAGGTATTTGCTAACATGATGTAAACCTTATTATTATGCTCACCATATGATTTAGAATCGTCTGCAACCAATTTTATGAGTGTGCTACCTAAGCTCCAGAATTTACTTTCAGTAACAACACATTCTCTACATAGTGCAACATTAGAGTTTGCAGTACTAAAGCAAGTCAATGGCTGTTCCATTTCAAATGGTACCAGGTAGGTTCCTCAATTCAGCTTGCATTGGTGTATTCCATGGCACTGAGCACTCTACATGCAATATCTACACAGTTCCAATTCACATGGAGTAGTTATGTACACAACCTTACCACGAAATGCATTGAATAGAAAGTAAAGCTTTGAACACAATGGAGTGTCAAGTACAATTTTGGTGAAAACAAGTATCTGCTAACATGATGTAAACCTTATTATTATACTCACCATATGATTTAGAATCGTCTGCAACCAATTTTATGACTGTGCTACCTAAGCACCAGAATTTACTTTCAGGAACAACGCATTCTCTACATATTGGAACATTAGAGTTTGCAGTACTAAAGCAAGTCAATGGCTGTTCCATTCCAAATGGTACCAGGTAGGTTCCTATATTCAGCTTGCATTGGTGTATTCCATGGCACTGAGCACTCTACATGCAATATCTGTGCAGTTTCAAATCACACTGAGTAGTTATGTGCACAACCTTACCACGAAATGCATTGAATAGAAAGTAAAGCATTGAACACAATGGAGTGTCAATTAAAATTTCGCTGAAAACTAGTATGTGCTAACATGATGTAAACCTTATTATTATACTCACCATATGATTTAGAATCGTCTGCAACCAATTTTATGTGTGTGCATCCTAATCTCCAGAATTTACTTTCAGTAGCAACACATTCTCTACATGGTGGGACATTAGAGTTTGCAGTACTAAAGCAAGTCAATGGCTGTTCCATTCCAAATGGTACCAGGTAGGTTCCTATATTCAGCTTGCATTGGTGTATTCCATGGAACTGAGCACTCTACATGCAATATCTACACTGTTCCAAATCACCCTGAGTAGTTATGTACACAACCTTACCAGAAAATGCATTGAATAGAAAGGAAAGCTTTCAACACAATGGAGTGCCAAGTACAATTTTGCTAAAAACAGGTATTTGCTAACATGATGCAAACCTTATTATTATACTCACCATATGATTTAGAATAGTCTGCAAACAATTTTATGAGTGTGCTACCTAAGCTCCAGAATTTACTTTCAGTAACAACAAATTCTCTACATAGTGCAACATTAGAGTTTGCAGTACTAAAGCAAGTCAATGGCTGTTCCATTTCAAATGGTACCAGGTAGGTTCCTCAATTCAGCTTGCATTGGTGTATTCCATGGCACTGAGCACTCTACATGCAATATCTACACAGTTCCAAATCACACTGAGTAGTTATGTACACAACTTTACTACGAAATGCATTGAATAGAAAGTAAAGCATTGAACAAAATGGAGTGTCAAGTACAATTTCGCTGGAAACTAGTATGTGCTATCATGATGTAAACCTTATTATTATACTCACCATATGATTTAGAATCGTCTGCAGCCAATTTTATGTGTGTGCTACCTAAGCTCCAGAATTTACTTTCAGTAACAACACATTCTCTACATAGTGCAACATTAGAGTTTGCAGTACTAAAGCAAGTCAATGGCTGTTCCATTTCAAATGGTACCAGGTAGGTTCCTCAATTCAGCTTGCATTGGTGTATTCCATGGCACTGAGCACTCTACATGCAATATCTACACAGTTCCAATTCACATGGAGTAGTTATGTACACAACCTTACCACGAAATGCATTGAATAGAAAGTAAAGCTTTGAACACAATGGAGTGTCAAGTACAATTTTGGTGAAAACAAGTATCTGCTAACATGATGTAAACCTTATTATTATACTCACCATATGATTTAGAATCGTCTGCAACCAATTTTATGTGTGTGCTACCTAAGCTCCAGAATTTACTTTCAGTAACAACACATTCTCTACATAGTGGAACATTAGAGTTTGCATTACTAAAGCAAGTCCATGGCTGTTCCATTCCAAATGGTACCAGGTAGATTCCTATATTCAGCTTGCATTCTGTACTCCATGGCACTGAGCACTCTACATGCAATATCTACACAGTTCCAAATCACACTGAGTAGTTATGTACACAACTTTACCACGAAATGCATTGAATAGAAAGTAAAGCATTGAACACAATGGAGTGTCAAGTACAATTTCGCAGAAAACTAGTATGTGCTAACATGATTTAAACCTTATTATTATACTCACCATATGATTCAGAATCGTCTGCAACCAATTTTATGTGTGTCCTTCCTAATCTCCAGAATTTAATTTCAGTAACAACACATTCTCTACATGGTGGGACATTAGAGTTTGCAGTACTAAAGCAAGTCCATGGCTGCTCCATTCCAAATGGTACCAGGTAGATTCCTATATTCAGCTTGCATTCTGTACTCCATGGCACTGAGCACTCTACATGCAATATCTACACAGTTCCAAATCACACTGAGTAGTTATGTACACAACTTTACCACGAAATGCATTGAATAGAAAGTAAAGCATTGAACAAAATGGAGTGTCAAGTACAATTTCGCTGGAAACTAGTATGTGCTAACATGATGTAAACCTTATTATTATACTCACCATATGATTTAGAATAGTCTGAAAACAATTATATGAGTGTGCTACCTAAGCTCCAGAATTTACTTTCAGTAACAACACATTTTCTACATAGTGCAACATCAGAGTTTGCAGTACTAAAGCAAGTCAATGGCTGTTCCATTTCAAATGGTACCAGGTAGGTTCCTCAATTCAGCTTGCATTGGTGTATTCCATGGCACTGAGCACTCTACATGCAATATCTGTGCAGTTTCAAATCACACTGAGTAGTTATGTGCACAACCTTACCACGAAATGCATTGAATAGAAAGTAAAGCATTGAACACAATGGAGTGTCAATTAAAATTTCGCTGAAAACTAGTATGTGCTAACATGATGTAAACCTTATTATTATACTCACCATATGATTTAGAATCGTCTGCAACCAATTTTATGTGTGTGCATCCTAATCTCCAGAATTTACTTTCAGTAGCAACACATTCTCTACATGGTGGGACATTAGAGTTTGCAGTACTAAAGCAAGTCAATGGCTGTTCCATTCCAAATGGTACCAGGTAGGTTCCTATATTCAGCTTGCATTGGTGTATTCCATGGAACTGAGCACTCTACATGCAATATCTACACTGTTCCAAATCACCCTGAGTAGTTATGTACACAACCTTACCAGAAAATGCATTGAATAGAAAGGAAAGCTTTCAACACAATGGAGTGCCAAGTACAATTTTGCTAAAAACAGGTATTTGCTAACATGATGCAAACCTTATTATTATACTCACCATATGATTTAGAATAGTCTGCAAACAATTTTATGAGTGTGCTACCTAAGCTCCAGAATTTACTTTCAGTAACAACACATTCTCTACATAGTGCAACATTAGAGTTTGCAGTACTAAAGCAAGTCAATGGCTGTTCCATTTCAAATGGTACCAGGTAGGTTCCTCAATTCAGCTTGCATTGGTGTATTCCATGGCACTGAACACTCTACATGCAATATCTACACAGTTCCAAATCACACTGAGTAGTTATGTACACAACTTTACTACGAAATGCATTGAATAGAAAGTAAAGCATTGAACAAAATGGAGTGTCAAGTACAATTTCGCTGGAAACTAGTATGTGCTATCATGATGTAAACCTTATTATTATACTCACCATATGATTTAGAATCGTCTGCAGCCAATTTTATGTGTGTGCTACCTAAGCTCCAGAATTTACTTTCAGTAACAACACATTCTCTACATAGTGCAACATTAGAGTTTGCAGTACTAAAGCAAGTCAATGGCTGTTCCATTTCAAATGGTACCAGGTAGGTTCCTCAATTCAGCTTACATTGGTGTATTCCATGGCACTGAGCACTCTACATGCAATATCTACACAGTTCCAATTCACATGGAGTAGTTATGTACACAACCTTACCACGAAATGCATTGAATAGAAAGTAAAGCTTTGAACACAATGGAGTGTCAAGTACAATTTTGGTGAAAACAAGTATCTGCTAACATGATGTAAACCTTATTATTATACTCACCATATGATTTAGAATCGTCTGCAACCAATTTTATGTGTGTGCTACCTAAGCTCCAGAATTTACTTTCAGTAACAACACATTCTCTACATAGTGGAACATTAGAGTTTGCATTACTAAAGCAAGTCCATGGCTGTTCCATTCCAAATGGTACCAGGTAGATTCCTATATTCAGCTTGCATTCTGTACTCCATGGCACTGAGCACTCTACATGCAATATCTACACAGTTCCAAATCACACTGAGTAGTTATGTACACAACTTTACCACGAAATGCATTGAATAGAAAGTAAAGCATTGAACACAATGGAGTGTCAAGTACAATTTCGCAGAAAACTAGTATGTGCTAACATGATTTAAACCTTATTATTATACTCACCATATGATTCAGAATCGTCTGCAACCAATTTTATGTGTGTCCTTCCTAATCTCCAGAATTTAATTTCAGTAACAACACATTCTCTACATGGTGGGACATTAGAGTTTGCAGTACTAAAGCAAGTCCATGGCTGCTCCATTCCAAATGGTACCAGGTAGATTCCTATATTCAGCTTGCATTCTGTACTCCATGGCACTGAGCACTCTACATGCAATATCTACACAGTTCCAAATCACACTGAGTAGTTATGTACACAACTTTACCACGAAATGCATTGAATAGAAAGTAAAGCATTGAACAAAATGGAGTGTCAAGTACAATTTCGCTGGAAACTAGTATGTGCTAACATGATGTAAACCTTATTATTATACTCACCATATGATTTAGAATCGTCTGCAGCCAATTTTATGTGTGTGCTACCTAAGCTCCAGAATTTAATTTCAGTAACAACACATTCTCTACATGGTGGGACATTAGAGTTTGCAGTACTAAAGCAAGTCCATGGCTGTTCCATTCCAAATGGTACCAGGTAGATTCCTATATTCAGCTTGCATTCTGTACTCCATGGCACTGAGCACTCTACATGCAATATCTACACAGTTCCAAATCACACTGAGTAGTTATGTACACAACTTTACCACGAAATGCATTGAATAGAAAGTAAAGCATTGAACAAAATGGAGTGTCAAGTACAATTTCGCTGGAAACTAGTATGTGCTAACATGATGTAAACCTTATTATTATACTCACCATATGATTTAGAATCGTCTGCAGCCAATTTTATGTGTGTGCTACCTAAGCTCCAGAATTTACTTTCAGTAACAACACATTCTCTACATGGTGGGACATTAGAGTTTGCAGTACTAAAGCAAGTCCATGGCTGTTCCATTCCAAATGGTACCAGGTAGATTCCTATATTCAGCTTGCATTCTACACTCCATGGCACTGAGCACTCTACATGCAATATCTACACAGTTCCAAATCACACTGAGTAGTTATGTACACAACTTTACCACGAAATGCATTGAATAGAAAGTAAAGCATTGAACAAAATGGAGTGTCAAGTACAATTTCGCTGGAAACTAGTATGTGCTATCATGATGTAAACCTTATTATTATACTCACCATATGATTTAGAATCGTCTGCAGCCAATTTTATGTGTGTGCTACCTAAGCTCCAGAATTTACTTTCAGTAACAACACATTCTCTACATAGTGGAACATTAGAGTTTTTGGTACTAAAGCAAGTCAATGGCTGTTCCATTCCAAATGGTACCAGGTAGGTTCCTCAATTCAGCTTGCATTGGTGTATTCCTTGGCACTGAGCACTCTACATGCAATATCTACACAGTTCCAATTCACATGGAGTAGTTAGGTACACAACCTTACCACGAAATGCATTGAATAGAAAGTAAAGCTTTGAACACAATGGAGTGTCAAGTACAATTTTGGTGAAAACAAGTATCTGCTAACATGATGTAAACATTATTATACTCACCATATGATTTATAATCGTCTGCAACCAATTTTATGACTGTGCTACCTAAGCACCAGAATTCACTTTCAGGAACAACGCATTCTCTACATAGTGGAACATTAGAGTTTGCAGTACTAAAGCAAGTCAATGGCTGTTCCATTCCAAATGGTACCATGTAGGTTCCTATATTCAGCTTGCATTGGTGAAGTCCATGGCACTGAGCACTCTACATGCAATATGTACACAGTTCCAAATCACATGGAGTAGTTAGGTACACAACCTTACCACGAAATGCATTGAATAGAAAGTAATGCATTGAACACAATGGAGTGTCAAGTACAATTTTGGTGAAAACAAGTATGTGCTAACATGATGTAAACCTTATTATTATACTCACCATATGATATAGAATTGTCTGCAACCAATTATATGAGTTTGCTACCTAAGCTCCAGAATTTACTTTCAGGAACAACACATTTTCTACATAGTGCAACATTAGAGTTTGCAGTACTAAAGCAAGTCCATGGCTGTTCCATTCCAAATGGTACCAGGTAGATTCCTATATTCAGCTTGCATTCTGTACTCCATGGCACTGAGCACTCTACATGCAATATCTACACAGTTCCAAATCACACTGAGTAGTTATGTACACAACTTTACCACGAATTGCATTGAATAGAAAGTAAAGCATTGAACAAAATGGAGTGTCAAGTACAATTACGCTGGAAACTAGTATGTGCACATGATGTAAACCTTATTATTATACTCACCATATGATTTAGAATCGTCTGCAGCCAATTTTATGTGTGTGCTACCTAAGCTCCAGAATTTACTTTCAGTAACAACAGATTCTCTACATAGTGGAACATTAGAGTTTTTGGTACTAAAGCAAGTCAATGGCTATTCCATTCCAAATGGTACCAGGTAGGTTCCTATATTCAGCTTGGATTGGTGTACTCCATGGCACTGAGCACTCTACATGCAATATCTACACAGTTCCAATTCACATGGAGTAGTTATGTACACAACCTTACCACGAAATGCATTGAATAGAAAGTAAAGCTTTGAACACAATGGAGTGTAAAGTACAATTTTGGTGAAAACAAGTATCTGCTAACATGATGTAAACCTTATTATTATACTCACCATATGATTTAGAATAGTCTGCAAACAATTTTATGAGTGTGTCTACCTAAGCTCCAGAATTTACTTTCAGTAACAACTCATTTTCTACATAGTGCAACATTAGAGTTTGCAGTACTAAAGCAAGTCAATGGCTGTTCCATTTCAAATGGTACCAGGTAGGTTCCTCAATTCAGCTTGCATTGGTGTATTCCTTGGCACTGAGCACTCTACATGCAATATCTACACAGTTCCAATTCACATGGAGTAGTTAGGTACACAACCTTACCACGAAATGCATTGAATAGAAAGTAAAGCTTTGAACACAATGGAGTGTCAAGTACAATTTTGGTGAAAACAAGTATGTGCTAACATGATGTAAACCTTATTATTATACTCACCATATGATTTAGAATTGTCTGCAACCAATTATATGAGTTTGCTACCTAATCTCCAGAATTTACTTTCAGGAACAACACATTTTCTACATAGTGCAACATTAGAGTTTGCAGTGCTAAAGCAAGTCAATGGCTGTTCCATTCCAAATGGTACCAGGTAGGTTGCTCAATTCAGCTGGCATTGGTATATTCCATGGCACTGAGCACTCTACATGCAATATCTGCGCAGTTCCAAATCACACTGAGTAGTTATGTACACAAATTTACCACGAAATGCATTGAATAGAAAGTAAAGCATTGAACACAATGGAGTGTCAAGTACAATTTCGCTGGAAACTAGTATGTGCTAACATGATGTAAACCTTATTATTATACTCACCATATGATTTAGAATCGTCTGCAGCCAATTTTATGTGTGTGCTACCTAAGCTCCAGAATTTACTTTCAGTAACAACACATTCTCTACATGGTGGGACATTAGAGTTTGCAGTACTAAAGCAAGTCCATGGCTGTTCCATTCCAAATGGTACCAGGTAGATTCCTATATTCAGCTTCCATTCTACACTCTATGGCACTGAGCACTCTAAATGCAATATCTACACAGTTCCAAATCACACTGAGTAGTTATGTACACAACTTTACCACGAAATGCATTGAATAGAAAGTAAAGCATTGAACAAAATGGAGTGTCAAGTACAATTTCGCTGGAAACTAGTATGTGCTATCATGATGTAAACCTTATTATTATACTCACCATATGATTTAGAATCGTCTGCAGCCAATTTTATGTGTGTGCTACCTAAGCTCCAGAATTTACTTTCAGTAACAACACATTCTCTACATAGTGGAACATTAGAGTTCTTGGTACTAAAGCAAGTCAATGGCTGTTCCATTCCAAATGGTACCAGGTAGGTTCCTATATTCAGCTTGCTTTGGTGTACTCCATGGCACTGAGCACTCTACATGCAATATCTACACAGTTCCAATTCACATGGAGTAGTTATGTACACAACCTTACCACGAAATGCATTGAATAGAAAGTAAAGCTTTGAACACAATGGAGTGTCAAGTACAATTTTGGTGAAAACAAGTATCTGCTAACATGATGTAAACCTTATTATTATACTCACCATATGATTTAGAATCGTCTGCAACCAATTTTATGACTGTGCTACCTAAGCACCAGAATTTACTTTCAGGAACAACGCATTCTCTACATATTGGAACATTAGAGTTTGCAGTACTAAAGCAAGTCAATGGCTGTTCCATTCCAAATGGTACCAGGTAGGTTCCTATATTCAGCTTGCATTGGTGTATTCCATGGCACTGAGCACTCTACATGCAATATCTGTGCAGTTTCAAATCACACTGAGTAGTTATGTGCACAACCTTACCACGAAATGCATTGAATAGAAAGTAAAGCATTGAACACAATGGAGTGTCAATTAAAATTTCGCTGAAAACTAGTATGTGCTAACATGATGTAAACCTTATTATTATACTCACCATATGATTTAGAATCGTCTGCAACCAATTTTATGTGTGTGCTTCCTAATCTCCAGAATTTACTTTCAGTAGCAACACATTCTCTACATGGTGGGACATTAGAGTTTGCAGTACTAAAGCAAGTCAATGGCTGTTCCATTCCAAATGGTACCAGGTAGGTTCCTATATTCAGCTTGCATTGGTGTATTCCAAGGAAATGAGCACTCTACATGCAATATCTACACTGTTCCAAATCACCCTGAGTAGTTATGTACACAACCTTACCAGAAAATGCATTGAATAGAAAGGAAAGCATTCAACACAATGGAGTGCCAAGTACAATTTTGCTAAAAACAGGTATTTGCTAACATGATGTAAACCTTATTATTATGCTCACCATATGATTTAGAATCGTCTGCAACCAATTTTATGAGTGTGCTACCTAAGCTCCAGAATTTACTTTCAGTAACAACACATTCTCTACATAGTGCAACATTAGAGTTTGCAGTACTAAAGCAAGTCAATGGCTGTTCCATTTCAAATGGTACCAGGTAGGTTCCTCAATTCAGCTTGCATTGGTGTATTCCATGGCACTGAGCACTCTACATGCAATATCTACACAGTTCCAATTCACATGGTGTAGTTATGTACACAACCTTACCACGAAATGCATTGAATAGAAAGTAAAGCTTTGAACACAATGGAGTGTCAAGTACAATTTTGGTGAAAACAAGTATCTGCTAACATGATGTAAACCTTATTATTATACTCACCATATGATTTAGAATCGTCTGCAACCAATTTTATGACTGTGCTACCTAAGCACCAGAATTTACTTTCAGGAACAACGCATTCTCTACATATTGGAACATTAGAGTTTGCAGTACTAAAGCAAGTCAATGGCTGTTCCATTCCAAATGGTACCAGGTAGGTTCCTATATTCAGCTTGCATTGGTGTATTCCATGGCACTGAGCACTCTACATGCAATATCTGTGCAGTTTCAAATCACACTGAGTAGTTATGTGCACAACCTTACCACGAAATGCATTGAATAGAAAGTAAAGCATTGAACACAATGGAGTGTCAATTAAAATTTCGCTGAAAACTAGTATGTGCTAACATGATGTAAACCTTATTATTATACTCACCATATGATTTAGAATCGTCTGCAACGAATTTTATGTGTGTGCTTCCTAATCTCCAGAATTTACTTTCAGTAGCAACACATTCTCTACATGGTGGGACATTAGAGTTTGCAGTACTAAAGCAAGTCAATGGCTGTTCCATTCCAAATGGTACCAGGTAGGTTCCTATATTCAGCTTGCATTGGTGTATTCCATGGAACTGAGCACTCTACATGCAATATCTACACTGTTCCAAATCACCCTGAGTAGTTATGTACACAACCTTACCAGAAAATGCATTGAATAGAAAGGAAAGCATTCAACACAATGGAGTGCCAAGTACAATTTTGCTAAAAACAGGTATTTGCTAACATGATGTAAACCTTATTATTATGCTCACCATATGATTTAGAAGCGTCTGCAACCAATTTTATGAGTGTGCTACCTAAGCTCCAGAATTTACTTTCAGTAACAACACATTCTCTACATAGTGCAACATTAGAGTTTGCAGTACTAAAGCAAGTCAATGGCTGTTCCATTTCAAATGGTACCAGGTAGGTTCCTCAATTCAGCTTGCATTGGTGTATTCCATGGCACTGAGCACTCTACATGCAATATCTACACAGTTCCAATTCACATGGAGTAGTTATGTACACAACCTTACCACGAAATGCATTGAATAGAAAGTAAAGCTTTGAACACAATGGAGTGTCAAGTACAATTTTGGTGAAAACAAGTATCTGCTAACATGATGTAAACCTTATTATTATACTCACCATATGATTTAGAATCGTCTGCAACCAATTTTATGACTGTGCTACCTAAGCACCAGAATTTACTTTCAGGAACAACGCATTCTCTACATATTGGAACATTAGAGTTTGCAGTACTAAAGCAAGTCAATGGCTGTTCCATTCCAAATGGTACCAGGTAGGTTCCTATATTCAGCTTGCATTGGTGTATTCCATGGCACTGAGCACTCTACATGCAATATCTGTGCAGTTTCAAATCACACTGAGTAGTTATGTGCACAACCTTACCACGAAATGCATTGAATAGAAAGTAAAGCATTGAACACAATGGAGTGTCAATTAAAATTTCGCTGAAAACTAGTATGTGCTAACATGATGTAAACCTTATTATTATACTCACCATATGATTTAGAATCGTCTGCAACCAATTTTATGTGTGTGCATCCTAATCTCCAGAATTTACTTTCAGTAGCAACACATTCTCTACATGGTGGGACATTAGAGTTTGCAGTACTAAAGCAAGTCAATGGCTGTTCCATTCCAAATGGTACCAGGTAGGTTCCTATATTCAGCTTGCATTGGTGTATTCCATGGAACTGAGCACTCTACATGCAATATCTACACTGTTCCAAATCACCCTGAGTAGTTATGTACACAACCTTACCAGAAAATGCATTGAATAGAAAGGAAAGCTTTCAACACAATGGAGTGCCAAGTACAATTTTGCTAAAAACAGGTATTTGCTAACATGATGCAAACCTTATTATTATACTCACCATATGATTTAGAATAGTCTGCAAACAATTTTATGAGTGTGCTACCTAAGCTCCAGAATTTACTTTCAGTAACAACAAATTCTCTACATAGTGCAACATTAGAGTTTGCAGTACTAAAGCAAGTCAATGGCTGTTCCATTCCAAATGGTACCAGGTAGGTTCCTATATTCAGCTTGCATTGGTGTACTCCATGGCACTGAGCACTCTACATGCAATATCTACACAGTTCCAAATCACACTGAGTAGTTATGTACACAACTTTACTACGAAATGCATTGAATAGAAAGTAAAGCATTGAACAAAATGGAGTGTCAAGTACAATTTCGCTGGAAACTAGTATGTGCTATCATGATGTAAACCTTATTATTATACTCACCATATGATTTAGAATCGTCTGCAGCCAATTTTATGTGTGTGCTACCTAAGCTCCAGAATTTACTTTCAGTAACAACACATTCTCTACATAGTGCAACATTAGAGTTTGCAGTACTAAAGCAAGTCAATGGCTGTTCCATTTCAAATGGTACCAGGTAGGTTCCTCAATTCAGCTTGCATTGGTGTATTCCATGGCACTGAGCACTCTACATGCAATATCTACACAGTTCCAATTCACATGGAGTAGTTATGTACACAACCTTACCACGAAATGCATTGAATAGAAAGTAAAGCTTTGAACACAATGGAGTGTCAAGTACAATTTTGGTGAAAACAAGTATCTGCTAACATGATGTAAACCTTATTATTATACTCACCATATGATTTAGAATCGTCTGCAACCAATTTTATGTGTGTGCTACCTAAGCTCCAGAATTTACTTTCAGTAACAACACATTCTCTACATAGTGGAACATTAGAGTTTGCATTACTAAAGCAAGTCCATGCCTGTTCCATTCCAAATGGTACCAGGTAGATTCCTATATTCAGCTTGCATTCTGTACTCCATGGCACTGACCACTCTACATGCAATATCTACACAGTTCCAAATCACACTGAGTAGTTATGTACACAACTTTACCACGAAATGCATTGAATAGAAAGTAAAGCATTGAACACAATGGAGTGTCAAGTACAATTTCGCAGAAAACTAGTATGTGCTAACATGATTTAAACCTTATTATTATACTCACCATATGATTCAGAATCGTCTGCAACCAATTTTATGTGTGTCCTTCCTAATCTCCAGAATTTAATTTCAGTAACAACACATTCTCTACATGGTGGGACATTAGAGTTTGCAGTACTAAAGCAAGTCCATGGCTGCTCCATTCCAAATGGTACCAGGTAGATTCCTATATTCAGCTTGCATTCTGTACTCCATGGCACTGAGCACTCTACATGCAATATCTACACAGTTCCAAATCACACTGAGTAGTTATGTACACAACTTTACCACGAAATGCATTGAATAGAAAGTAAAGCATTGAACAAAATGGAGTGTCAAGTACAATTTCGCTGGAAACTAGTATGTGCTAACATGATGTAAACCTTATTATTATACTCACCATATGATTTAGAATAGTCTGAAAACAATTATATGAGTGTGCTACCTAAGCTCCAGAATTTACTTTCAGTAACAACACATTTTCTACATAGTGCAACATCAGAGTTTGCAGTACTAAAGCAAGTCAATGGCTGTTCCATTTCAAATGGTACCAGGTAGGTTCCTCAATTCAGCTTGCATTGGTGTATTCCATGGCACTGAGCACTCTACATGCAATATCTGTGCAGTTTCAAATCACACTGAGTAGTTATGTGCACAACCTTACCACGAAATGCATTGAATAGAAAGTAAAGCATTGAACACAATGGAGTGTCAATTAAAATTTCGCTGAAAACTAGTATGTGCTAACATGATGTAAACCTTATTATTATACTCACCATATGATTTAGAATCGTCTGCAACCAATTTTATGTGTGTGCATCCTAATCTCCAGAATTTACTTTCAGTAGCAACACATTCTCTACATGGTGGGACATTAGAGTTTGCAGTACTAAAGCAAGTCAATGGCTGTTCCATTCCAAATGGTACCAGGTAGGTTCCTATATTCAGCTTGCATTGGTGTATTCCATGGAACTGAGCACTCTACATGCAATATCTACACTGTTCCAAATCACCCTGAGTAGTTATGTACACAACCTTACCAGAAAATGCATTGAATAGAAAGGAAAGCTTTCAACACAATGGAGTGCCAAGTACAATTTTGCTAAAAACAGGTATTTGCTAACATGATGCAAACCTTATTATTATACTCACCATATGATTTAGAATAGTCTGCAAACAATTTTATGAGTGTGCTACCTAAGCTCCAGAATTTACTTTCAGTAACAACACATTCTCTACATAGTGCAACATTAGAGTTTGCAGTACTAAAGCAAGTCAATGGCTGTTCCATTTCAAATGGTACCAGGTAGGTTCCTCAATTCAGCTTGCATTGGTGTATTCCATGGCACTGGGCACTCTACATGCAATATCTACACAGTTCCAAATCACACTGAGTAGTTATGTACACAACTTTACTACGAAATGCATTGAATAGAAAGTAAAGCATTGAACAAAATGGAGTGTCAAGTACAATTTCGCTGGAAACTAGTATGTGCTATCATGATGTAAACCTTATTATTATACTCACCATATGATTTAGAATCGTCTGCAGCCAATTTTATGTGTGTGCTACCTAAGCTCCAGAATTTACTTTCAGTAACAACACATTCTCTACATAGTGCAACATTAGAGTTTGCAGTACTAAAGCAAGTCAATGGCTGTTCCATTTCAAATGGTACCAGGTAGGTTCCTCAATTCAGCTTGCATTGGTGTATTCCATGGCACTGAGCACTCTACATGCAATATCTACACAGTTCCAATTCACATGGAGTAGTTATGTACACAACCTTACCACGAAATGCATTGAATAGAAAGTAAAGCTTTGAACACAATGGAGTGTCAAGTACAATTTTGGTGAAAACAAGTATCTGCTAACATGATGTAAACCTTATTATTATACTCACCATATGATTTAGAATCGTCTGCAACCAATTTTATGTGTGTGCTACCTAAGCTCCAGAATTTACTTTCAGTAACAACACATTCTCTACATAGTGGAACATTAGAGTTTGCATTACTAAAGCAAGTCCATGGCTGTTCCATTCCAAATGGTACCAGGTAGATTCCTATATTCAGCTTGCATTCTGTACTCCATGGCACTGAGCACTCTACATGCAATATCTACACAGTTCCAAATCACACTGAGTAGTTATGTACACAACTTTACTACGAAATGCATTGAATAGAAAGTAAAGCATTGAACAAAATGGAGTGTCAAGTACAATTTCGCTGGAAACTAGTATGTGCTATCATGATGTAAACCTTATTATTATACTCACCATATGATTTAGAATCGTCTGCAGCCAATTTTATGTGTGTGCTACCTAAGCTCCAGAATTTACTTTCAGTAACAACACATTCTCTACATAGTGCAACATTAGAGTTTGCAGTACTAAAGCAAGTCAATGGCTGTTCCATTTCAAATGGTACCAGGTAGGTTCCTCAATTCAGCTTGCATTGGTGTATTCCATGGCACTGAGCACTCTACATGCAATATCTACACAGTTCCAATTCACATGGAGTAGTTATGTACACAACCTTACCACGAAATGCATTGAATAGAAAGTAAAGCTTTGAACACAATGGAGTGTCAAGTACAATTTTGGTGAAAACAAGTATCTGCTAACATGATGTAAACCTTATTATTATACTCACCATATGATTTAGAATCGTCTGCAACCAATTTTATGTGTGTGCTACCTAAGCTCCAGAATTTACTTTCAGTAACAACACATTCTCTACATAGTGGAACATTAGAGTTTGCATTACTAAAGCAAGTCCATGGCTGTTCCATTCCAAATGGTACCAGGTAGATTCCTATATTCAGCTTGCATTCTGTACTCCATGGCACTGACCACTCTACATGCAATATCTACACAGTTCCAAATCACACTGAGTAGTTATGTACACAACTTTACCACGAAATGCATTGAATAGAAAGTAAAGCATTGAACACAATGGAGTGTCAAGTACAATTTCGCAGAAAACTAGTATGTGCTAACATGATTTAAACCTTATTATTATACTCACCATATGATTCAGAATCGTCTGCAACCAATTTTATGTGTGTCCTTCCTAATCTCCAGAATTTAATTTCAGTAACAACACATTCTCTACATGGTGGGACATTAGAGTTTGCAGTACTAAAGCAAGTCCATGGCTGCTCCATTCCAAATGGTACCAGGTAGATTCCTATATTCAGCTTGCATTCTGTACTCCATGGCACTGAGCACTCTACATGCAATATCTACACAGTTCCAAATCACACTGAATAGTTATGTACACAACTTTACCACGAAATGCATTGAATAGAAAGTAAAGCATTGAACAAAATGGAGTGTCAAGTACAATTTCGCTGGAAACTAGTATGTGCTAACATGATGTAAACCTTATTATTATACTCACCATATGATTTAGAATAGTCTGAAAACAATTATATGAGTGTGCTACCTAAGCTCCAGAATTTACTTTCAGTAACAACACATTTTCTACATAGTGCAACATCAGAGTTTGCAGTACTAAAGCAAGTCAATGGCTGTTCCATTTCAAATGGTACCAGGTAGGTTCCTCAATTCAGCTTGCATTGGTGTATTCCATGGCACTGAGCACTCTACATGCAATATCTGTGCAGTTTCAAATCACACTGAGTAGTTATGTGCACAACCTTACCACGAAATGCATTGAATAGAAAGTAAAGCATTGAACACAATGGAGTGTCAATTAAAATTTCGCTGAAAACTAGTATGTGCTAACATGATGTAAACCTTATTATTATACTCACCATATGATTTAGAATCGTCTGCAACCAATTTTATGTGTGTGCATCCTAATCTCCAGAATTTACTTTCAGTAGCAACACATTCTCTACATGGTGGGACATTAGAGTTTTTGGTACTAAAGCAAGTCAATGGCTGTTCCATTCCAAATGGTACCAGGTAGGTTCCTATATTCAGCTTGCATTGGTGTATTCCATGGAACTGAGCACTCTACATGCAATATCTACACTGTTCCAAATCACCCTGAGTAGTTATGTACACAACCTTACCAGAAAATGCATTGAATAGAAAGGAAAGCTTTCAACACAATGGAGTGCCAAGTACAATTTTGCTAAAAACAGGTATTTGCTAACATGATGCAAACCTTATTATTATACTCACCATATGATTTAGAATAGTCTGCAAACAATTTTATGAGTGTGCTACCTAAGCTCCAGAATTTACTTTCAGTAACAACACATTCTCTACATAGTGCAACATTAGAGTTTGCAGTACTAAAGCAAGTCAATGGCTGTTCCATTTCAAATGGTACCAGGTAGGTTCCTCAATTCAGCTTGCATTGGTGTATTCCATGGCACTGGGCACTCTACATGCAATATCTACACAGTTCCAAATCACACTGAGTAGTTATGTACACAACTTTACTACGAAATGCATTGAATAGAAAGTAAAGCATTGAACAAAATGGAGTGTCAAGTACAATTTCGCTGGAAACTAGTATGTGCTATCATGATGTAAACCTTATTATTATACTCACCATATGATTTAGAATCGTCTGCAGCCAATTTTATGTGTGTGCTACCTAAGCTCCAGAATTTACTTTCAGTAACAACACATTCTCTACATAGTGCAACATTAGAGTTTGCAGTACTAAAGCAAGTCAATGGCTGTTCCATTTCAAATGGTACCAGGTAGGTTCCTCAATTCAGCTTGCATTGGTGTATTCCATGGCACTGAGCACTCTACATGCAATATCTACACAGTTCCAATTCACATGGAGTAGTTATGTACACAACCTTACCACGAAATGCATTGAATAGAAAGTAAAGCTTTGAACACAATGGAGTGTCAAGTACAATTTTGGTGAAAACAAGTATCTGCTAACATGATGTAAACCTTATTATTATACTCACCATATGATTTAGAATCGTCTGCAACCAATTTTATGTGTGTGCTACCTAAGCTCCAGAATTTACTTTCAGTAACAACACATTCTCTACATAGTGGAACATTAGAGTTTGCATTACTAAAGCAAGTCCATGGCTGTTCCATTCCAAATGGTACCAGGTAGATTCCTATATTCAGCTTGCATTCTGTACTCCATGGCACTGACCACTCTACATGCAATATCTACACAGTTCCAAATCACACTGAGTAGTTATGTACACAACTTTACCACGAAATGCATTGAATAGAAAGTAAAGCATTGAACACAATGGAGTGTCAAGTACAATTTCGCAGAAAACTAGTATGTGCTAACATGATTTAAACCTTATTATTATACTCACCATATGATTCAGAATCGTCTGCAACCAATTTTATGTGTGTCCTTCCTAATCTCCAGAATTTAATTTCAGTAACAACACATTCTCTACATGGTGGGACATTAGAGTTTGCAGTACTAAAGCAAGTCCATGGCTGCTCCATTCCAAATGGTACCAGGTAGATTCCTATATTCAGCTTGCATTCTGTACTCCATGGCACTGAGCACTCTACATGCAATATCTACACAGTTCCAAATCACACTGAGTAGTTATGTACACAACTTTACCACGAAATGCATTGAATAGAAAGTAAAGCATTGAACAAAATGGAGTGTCAAGTACAATTTCGCTGGAAACTAGTATGTGCTAACATGATGTAAACCTTATTATTATACTCACCATATGATTTAGAATAGTCTGAAAACAATTATATGAGTGTGCTACCTAAGCTCCAGAATTTACTTTCAGTAACAACACATTTTCTACATAGTGCAACATCAGAGTTTGCAGTACTAAAGCAAGTCAATGGCTGTTCCATTTCAAATGGTACCAGGTAGGTTCCTCAATTCAGCTTGCATTGGTGTATTCCATGGCACTGAGCACTCTACATGCAATATCTGTGCAGTTTCAAATCACACTGAGTAGTTATGTGCACAACCTTACCACGAAATGCATTGAATAGAAAGTAAAGCATTGAACACAATGGAGTGTCAATTAAAATTTCGCTGAAAACTAGTATGTGCTAACATGATGTAAACCTTATTATTATACTCACCATATGATTTAGAATCGTCTGCAACCAATTTTATGTGTGTGCATCCTAATCTCCAGAATTTACTTTCAGTAGCAACACATTCTCTACATGGTGGGACATTAGAGTTTGCAGTACTAAAGCAAGTCAATGGCTGTTCCATTCCAAATGGTACCAGGTAGGTTCCTATATTCAGCTTGCATTGGTGTATTCCATGGAACTGAGCACTCTACATGCAATATCTACACTGTTCCAAATCACCCTGAGTAGTTATGTACACAACCTTACCAGAAAATGCATTGAATAGAAAGGAAAGCTTTCAACACAATGGAGTGCCAAGTACAATTTTGCTAAAAACAGGTATTTGCTAACATGATGCAAACCTTATTATTATACTCACCATATGATTTAGAATAGTCTGCAAACAATTTTATGAGTGTGCTACCTAAGCTCCAGAATTTACTTTCAGTAACAACACATTCTCTACATAGTGCAACATTAGAGTTTGCAGTACTAAAGCAAGTCAATGGCTGTTCCATTTCAAATGGTACCAGGTAGGTTCCTCAATTCAGCTTGCATTGGTGTATTCCATGGCACTGAGCACTCTACATGCAATATCTACACAGTTCCAAATCACACTGAGTAGTTATGTACACAACTTTACTACGAAATGCATTGAATAGAAAGTAAAGCATTGAACAAAATGGAGTGTCAAGTACAATTTCGCTGGAAACTAGTATGTGCTATCATGATGTAAACCTTATTATTATACTCACCATATGATTTAGAATCGTCTGCAGCCAATTTTATGTGTGTGCTACCTAAGCTCCAGAATTTACTTTCAGTAACAACACATTCTCTACATAGTGCAACATTAGAGTTTGCAGTACTAAAGCAAGTCAATGGCTGTTCCATTTCAAATGGTACCAGGTAGGTTCCTCAATTCAGCTTGCATTGGTGTATTCCATGGCACTGAGCACTCTACATGCAATATCTACACAGTTCCAATTCACATGGAGTAGTTATGTACACAACCTTACCACGAAATGCATTGAATAGAAAGTAAAGCTTTGAACACAATGGAGTGTCAAGTACAATTTTGGTGAAAACAAGTATCTGCTAACATGATGTAAACCTTATTATTATACTCACCATATGATTTAGAATCGTCTGCAACCAATTTTATGTGTGTGCTACCTAAGCTCCAGAATTTACTTTCAGTAACAACACATTCTCTACATAGTGGAACATTAGAGTTTGCATTACTAAAGCAAGTCCATGGCTGTTCCATTCCAAATGGTACCAGGTAGATTCCTATATTCAGCTTGCATTCTGTACTCCATGGCACTGACCACTCTACATGCAATATCTACACAGTTCCAAATCACACTGAGTAGTTATGTACACAACTTTACCACGAAATGCATTGAATAGAAAGTAAAGCATTGAACACAATGGAGTGTCAAGTACAATTTCGCAGAAAACTAGTATGTGCTAACATGATTTAAACCTTATTATTATACTCACCATATGATTCAGAATCGTCTGCAACCAATTTTATGTGTGTCCTTCCTAATCTCCAGAATTTAATTTCAGTAACAACACATTCTCTACATGGTGGGACATTAGAGTTTGCAGTACTAAAGCAAGTCCATGGCTGCTCCATTCCAAATGGTACCAGGTAGATTCCTATATTCAGCTTGCATTCTGTACTCCATGGCACTGAGCACTCTACATGCAATATCTACACAGTTCCAAATCACACTGAGTAGTTATGTACACAACTTTACCACGAAATGCATTGAATAGAAAGTAAAGCATTGAACAAAATGGAGTGTCAAGTACAATTTCGCTGGAAACTAGTATGTGCTAACATGATGTAAACCTTATTATTATACTCACCATATGATTTAGAATAGTCTGAAAACAATTATATGAGTGTGCTACCTAAGCTCCAGAATTTACTTTCAGTAACAACACATTTTCTACATAGTGCAACATCAGAGTTTGCAGTACTAAAGCAAGTCAATGGCTGTTCCATTTCAAATGGTACCAGGTAGGTTCCTCAATTCAGCTTGCATTGGTGTATTCCATGGCACTGAGCACTCTACATGCAATATCTGTGCAGTTTCAAATCACACTGAGTAGTTATGTGCACAACCTTACCACGAAATGCATTGAATAGAAAGTAAAGCATTGAACACAATGGAGTGTCAATTAAAATTTCGCTGAAAACTAGTATGTGCTAACATGATGTAAACCTTATTATTATACTCACCATATGATTTAGAATCGTCTGCAACCAATTTTATGTGTGTGCATCCTAATCTCCAGAATTTACTTTCAGTAGCAACACATTCTCTACATGGTGGGACATTAGAGTTTGCAGTACTAAAGCAAGTCAATGGCTGTTCCATTCCAAATGGTACCAGGTAGGTTCCTATATTCAGCTTGCATTGGTGTATTCCATGGAACTGAGCACTCTACATGCAATATCTACACTGTTCCAAATCACCCTGAGTAGTTATGTACACAACCTTACCAGAAAATGCATTGAATAGAAAGGAAAGCTTTCAACACAATGGAGTGCCAAGTACAATTTTGCTAAAAACAGGTATTTGCTAACATGATGCAAACCTTATTATTATACTCACCATATGATTTAGAATAGTCTGCAAACAATTTTATGAGTGTGCTACCTAAGCTCCAGAATTTACTTTCAGTAACAACACATTCTCTACATAGTGCAACATTAGAGTTTGCAGTACTAAAGCAAGTCAATGGCTGTTCCATTTCAAATGGTACCAGGTAGGTTCCTCAATTCAGCTTGCATTGGTGTATTCCATGGCACTGAGCACTCTACATGCAATATCTACACAGTTCCAAATCACACTGAGTAGTTATGTACACAACTTTACTACGAAATGCATTGAATAGAAAGTAAAGCATTGAACAAAATGGAGTGTCAAGTACAATTTCGCTGGAAACTAGTATGTGCTATCATGATGTAAACCTTATTATTATACTCACCATATGATTTAGAATCGTCTGCAGCCAATTTTATGTGTGTGCTACCTAAGCTCCAGAATTTACTTTCAGTAACAACACATTCTCTACATAGTGCAACATTAGAGTTTGCAGTACTAAAGCAAGTCAATGGCTGTTCCATTTCAAATGGTACCAGGTAGGTTCCTCAATTCAGCTTGCATTGGTGTATTCCATGGCACTGAGCACTCTACATGCAATATCTACACAGTTCCAATTCACATGGAGTAGTTATGTACACAACCTTACCACGAAATGCATTGAATAGAAAGTAAAGCTTTGAACACAATGGAGTGTCAAGTACAATTTTGGTGAAAACAAGTATCTGCTAACATGATGTAAACCTTATTATTATACTCACCATATGATTTAGAATCGTCTGCAACCAATTTTATGTGTGTGCTACCTAAGCTCCAGAATTTACTTTCAGTAACAACACATTCTCTACATAGTGGAACATTAGAGTTTGCATTACTAAAGCAAGTCCATGGCTGTTCCATTCCAAATGGTACCAGGTAGATTCCTATATTCAGCTTGCATTCTGTACTCCATGGCACTGAGCACTCTACATGCAATATCTACACAGTTCCAAATCACACTGAGTAGTTATGTACACAACTTTACCACGAAATGCATTGAATAGAAAGTAAAGCATTGAACACAATGGAGTGTCAAGTACAATTTCGCAGAAAACTAGTATGTGCTAACATGATTTAAACCTTATTATTATACTCACCATATGATTCAGAATCGTCTGCAACCAATTTTATGTGTGTCCTTCCTAATCTCCAGAATTTAATTTCAGTAACAACACATTCTCTACATGGTGGGACATTAGAGTTTGCAGTACTAAAGCAAGTCCATGGCTGCTCCATTCCAAATGGTACCAGGTAGATTCCTATATTCAGCTTGCATTCTGTACTCCATGGCACTGAGCACTCTACATGCAATATCTACACAGTTCCAAATCACACTGAGTAGTTATGTACACAACTTTACCACGAAATGCATTGAATAGAAAGTAAAGCATTGAACAAAATGGAGTGTCAAGTACAATTTCGCTGGAAACTAGTATGTGCTAACATGATGTAAACCTTATTATTATACTCACCATATGATTTAGAATCGTCTGCAGCCAATTTTATGTGTGTGCTACCTAAGCTCCAGAATTTACTTTCAGTAACAACACATTCTCTACATGGTGGGACATTAGAGTTTGCAGTACTAAAGCAAGTCCATGGCTGTTCCATTCCAAATGGTACCAGGTAGATTCCTATATTCAGCTTGCATTCTACACTCCATGGCACTGAGCACTCTACATGCAATATCTACACAGTTCCAAATCACACTGAGTAGTTATGTACACAACTTTACCACGAAATGCATTGAATAGAAAGTAAAGCATTGAACAAAATGGAGTGTCAAGTACAATTTCGCTGGAAACTAGTATGTGCTAACATGATGTAAACCTTATTATTATACTCACCATATGATTTAGAATAGTCTGAAAACAATTATATGAGTGTGCTACCTAAGCTCCAGAATTTACTTTCAGTAACAACACATTTTCTACATAGTGCAACATCAGAGTTTGCAGTACTAAAGCAAGTCAATGGCTGTTCCATTTCAAATGGTACCAGGTAGGTTCCTCAATTCAGCTTGCATTGGTGTATTCCATGGCACTGAGCACTCTACATGCAATATCTGTGCAGTTTCAAATCACACTGAGTAGTTATGTGCACAACCTTACCACGAAATGCATTGAATAGAAAGTAAAGCATTGAACACAATGGAGTGTCAATTAAAATTTCGCTGAAAACTAGTATGTGCTAACATGATGTAAACCTTATTATTATACTCACCATATGATTTAGAATCGTCTGCAACCAATTTTATGTGTGTGCATCCTAATCTCCAGAATTTACTTTCAGTAGCAACACATTCTCTACATGGTGGGACATTAGAGTTTGCAGTACTAAAGCAAGTCAATGGCTGTTCCATTCCAAATGGTACCAGGTAGGTTCCTATATTCAGCTTGCATTGGTGTATTCCATGGAACTGAGCACTCTACATGCAATATCTACACTGTTCCAAATCACCCTGAGTAGTTATGTACACAACCTTACCAGAAAATGCATTGAATAGAAAGGAAAGCTTTCAACACAATGGAGTGCCAAGTACAATTTTGCTAAAAACAGGTATTTGCTAACATGATGCAAACCTTATTATTATACTCACCATATGATTTAGAATAGTCTGCAAACAATTTTATGAGTGTGCTACCTAAGCTCCAGAATTTACTTTCAGTAACAACACATTCTCTACATAGTGCAACATTAGAGTTTGCAGTACTAAAGCAAGTCAATGGCTGTTCCATTTCAAATGGTACCAGGTAGGTTCCTCAATTCAGCTTGCATTGGTGTATTCCATGGCACTGAGCACTCTACATGCAATATCTACACAGTTCCAAATCACACTGAGTAGTTATGTACACAACTTTACTACGAAATGCATTGAATAGAAAGTAAAGCATTGAACAAAATGGAGTGTCAAGTACAATTTCGCTGGAAACTAGTATGTGCTATCATGATGTAAACCTTATTATTATACTCACCATATGATTTAGAATCGTCTGCAGCCAATTTTATGTGTGTGCTACCTAAGCTCCAGAATTTACTTTCAGTAACAACACATTCTCTACATAGTGCAACATTAGAGTTTGCAGTACTAAAGCAAGTCAATGGCTGTTCCATTTCAAATGGTACCAGGTAGGTTCCTCAATTCAGCTTGCATTGGTGTATTCCATGGCACTGAGCACTCTACATGCAATATCTACACAGTTCCAATTCACATGGAGTAGTTATGTACACAACCTTACCACGAAATGCATTGAATAGAAAGTAAAGCTTTGAACACAATGGAGTGTCAAGTACAATTTTGGTGAAAACAAGTATCTGCTAACATGAAGTAAACCTTATTATTATACTCACCATATGATTTAGAATCGTCTGCAACCAATTTTATGTGTGTGCTACCTAAGCTCCAGAATTTACTTTCAGTAACAACACATTCTCTACATAGTGGAACATTAGAGTTTGCATTACTAAAGCAAGTCCATGGCTGTTCCATTCCAAATGGTACCAGGTAGATTCCTATATTCAGCTTGCATTCTGTACTCCATGGCACTGAGCACTCTACATGCAATATCTACACAGTTCCAAATCACACTGAGTAGTTATGTACACAACTTTACCACGAAATGCATTGAATAGAAAGTAAAGCATTGAACACAATGGAGTGTCAAGTACAATTTCGCAGAAAACTAGTATGTGCTAACATGATTTAAACCTTATTATTATACTCACCATATGATTCAGAATCGTCTGCAACCAATTTTATGTGTGTCCTTCCTAATCTCCAGAATTTAATTTCAGTAACAACACATTCTCTACATGGTGCAACATTAGAGTTTGCAGTACTAAAGCAAGTCCATGGCTGCTCCATTCCAAATGGTACCAGGTAGGTTCCTATATTCAGCTTGCATTGGTGTATTCCATGGAACTGAGCACTCTACATGCAATATCTACACTGTTCCAAATCACCCTGAGTAGTTATGTACACAACCTTACCAGAAAATGCATTGAATAGAAAGGAAAGCTTTCAACACAATGGAGTGCCAAGTACAATTTTGCTAAAAACAGGTATTTGCTAACATGATGCAAACCTTATTATTATACTCACCATATGATTTAGAATCGTCTGCAGCCAATTTTATGTGTGTGCTACCTAAGCTCCAGAATTTACTTTCAGTAACAACACATTCTCTACATGGTGGGACATTAGAGTTTGCAGTACTAAAGCAAGTCCATGGCTGTTCCATTCCAAATGGTACCAGGTAGATTCCTATATTCAGCTTGCATTCTACACTCCATGGCACTGAGCACTCTACATGCAATATCTACACAGTTCCAAATCACACTGAGTAGTTATGTACACAACTTTACCACGAAATGCATTGAATAGAAAGTAAAGCATTGAACAAAATGGAGTGTCAAGTACAATTTCGCTGGAAACTAGTATGTGCTAACATGATGTAAACCTTATTATTATACTCACCATATGATTTAGAATAGTCTGAAAACAATTATATGAGTGTGCTACCTAAGCTCCAGAATTTACTTTCAGTAACAACACATTTTCTACATAGTGCAACATCAGAGTTTGCAGTACTAAAGCAAGTCAATGGCTGTTCCATTTCAAATGGTACCAGGTAGGTTCCTCAATTCAGCTTGCATTGGTGTATTCCATGGCACTGAGCACTCTACATGCAATATCTGTGCAGTTTCAAATCACACTGAGTAGTTATGTGCACAACCTTACCACGAAATGCATTGAATAGAAAGTAAAGCATTGAACACAATGGAGTGTCAATTAAAATTTCGCTGAAAACTAGTATGTGCTAACATGATGTAAACCTTATTATTATACTCACCATATGATTTAGAATCGTCTGCAACCAATTTTATGTGTGTGCATCCTAATCTCCAGAATTTACTTTCAGTAGCAACACATTCTCTACATGGTGGGACATTAGAGTTTGCAGTACTAAAGCAAGTCAATGGCTGTTCCATTCCAAATGGTACCAGGTAGGTTCCTATATTCAGCTTGCATTGGTGTATTCCATGGAACTGAGCACTCTACATGCAATATCTACACTGTTCCAAATCACCCTGAGTAGTTATGTACACAACCTTACCAGAAAATGCATTGAATAGAAAGGAAAGCTTTCAACACAATGGAGTGCCAAGTACAATTTTGCTAAAAACAGGTATTTGCTAACATGATGCAAACCTTATTATTATACTCACCATATGATTTAGAATAGTCTGCAAACAATTTTATGAGTGTGCTACCTAAGCTCCAGAATTTACTTTCAGTAACAACACATTCTCTACATAGTGCAACATTAGAGTTTGCAGTACTAAAGCAAGTCAATGGCTGTTCCATTTCAAATGGTACCAGGTAGGTTCCTCAATTCAGCTTGCATTGGTGTATTCCATGGCACTGAGCACTCTACATGCAATATCTACACAGTTCCAAATCACACTGAGTAGTTATGTACACAACTTTACTACGAAATGCATTGAATAGAAAGTAAAGCATTGAACAAAATGGAGTGTCAAGTACAATTTCGCTGGAAACTAGTATGTGCTATCATGATGTAAACCTTATTATTATACTCACCATATGATTTAGAATCGTCTGCAGCCAATTTTATGTGTGTGCTACCTAAGCTCCAGAATTTACTTTCAGTAACAACACATTCTCTACATAGTGCAACATTAGAGTTTGCAGTACTAAAGCAAGTCAATGGCTGTTCCATTTCAAATGGTACCAGGTAGGTTCCTCAATTCAGCTTGCATTGGTGTATTCCATGGCACTGAGCACTCTACATGCAATATCTACACAGTTCCAATTCACATGGAGTAGTTATGTACACAACCTTACCACGAAATGCATTGAATAGAAAGTAAAGCTTTGAACACAATGGAGTGTCAAGTACAATTTTGGTGAAAACAAGTATCTGCTAACATGATGTAAACCTTATTATTATACTCACCATATGATTTAGAATCGTCTGCAACCAATTTTATGTGTGTGCTACCTAAGCTCCAGAATTTACTTTCAGTAACAACACATTCTCTACATAGTGGAACATTAGAGTTTGCATTACTAAAGCAAGTCCATGGCTGTTCCATTCCAAATGGTACCAGGTAGATTCCTATATTCAGCTTGCATTCTGTACTCCATGGCACTGAGCACTCTACATGCAATATCTACACAGTTCCATATCACACTGAGTAGTTATGTACACAACTTTACCACGAAATGCATTGAATAGAAAGTAAAGCATTGAACACAATGGAGTGTCAAGTACAATTTCGCAGAAAACTAGTATGTGCTAACATGATTTAAACCTTATTATTATACTCACCATATGATTCAGAATCGTCTGCAACCAATTTTATGTGTGTCCTTCCTAATCTCCAGAATTTAATTTCAGTAACAACACATTCTCTACATGGTGGGACATTAGAGTTTGCAGTACTAAAGCAAGTCCATGGCTGCTCCATTCCAAATGGTACCAGGTAGATTCCTATATTCAGCTTGCATTCTGTACTCCATGGCACTGAGCACTCTACATGCAATATCTACACAGTTCCAAATCACACTGAGTAGTTATGTACACGACTTTACCACGAAATGCATTGAATAGAAAGTAAAGCATTGAACAAAATGGAGTGTCAAGTACAATTTCGCTGGAAACTAGTATGTGCTAACATGATGTAAACCTTATTATTATACTCACCATATGATTTAGAATCGTCTGCAGCCAATTTTATGTGTGTGCTACCTAAGCTCCAGAATTTACTTTCAGTAACAACACATTCTCTACATGGTGGGACATTAGAGTTTGCAGTACTAAAGCAAGTCCATGGCTGTTCCATTCCAAATGGTACCAGGTAGATTCCTATATTCAGCTTGCATTCTACACTCCATGGCTCTGAGCACTCTACATGCAATATCTACACAGTTCCAAATCACACTGAGTAGTTATGTACACAACTTTACCACGAAATGCATTGAATAGAAAGTAAAGCATTGAACAAAATGGAGTGTCAAGTACAATTTCGCTGGAAACTAGTATGTGCTATCATGATGTAAACCTTATTATTATACTCACCATATGATTTAGAATCGTCTGCAGCCAATTTTATGTGTGTGCTACCTAAGCTCCAGAATTTACTTTCAGTAACAACACATTCTCTACATAGTGGAACATTAGAGTTTTTGGTACTAAAGCAAGTCAATGGCTGTTCCATTCCAAATGGTACCAGGTAGGTTCCTATATTCAGCTTGCTTTGGTGTACTCCATGGCACTGAGCACTCTACATGCAATATCTACACAGTTCCAATTCACATGGAGTAGTTATGTACACAACCTTACCACGAAATGCATTGAATAGAAAGTAAAGCTTTGAACACAATGTAGTGTCAAGTACAATTTTGGTGAAAACAAGTATCTGCTAACATGATGTGAACCTTATTATTATACTCACCATATGATTTAGAATAGTCTGCAAACAATTTTATGAGTGTGTCTACCTAAGCTCCAGAATTTACTTTCAGTAACAACTCATTTTCTACATAGTGCAACATTAGAGTTTGCAGTACTAAAGCAAGTCAATGGCTGTTCCATTTCAAATGGTACCAGGTAGGTTCCTCAATTCAGCTTGCATTGGTGTATTCCTTGGCACTGAGCACTCTACATGCAATATCTGTGCAGTTTCAAATCACACTGAGTAAAAGTTATGTGCACAACCTTACCACGAAATGCATTGAATAGAAAGTAAAGCATTGAACACCATGGAGTGTCAATTAAAATTTCGCTGAAAACTAGTATGTGCTAACATGATGTAAACCTTATTATTATACTCAGCATATGATTTAGAATCGTCTGCAACCAATTTTATGTGTGTGCTTCCTAATCTCCAGAATTTACTTTCAGTAGCAACACATTCTCTACATGGTGGGACATTAGAGTTTGCAGTACTAAAGCAAGTCAATGGCTGTTCCATTCCAAATGGTACCAGGTAGGTTCCTATATTCAGATTGCATTGGTGTATTCCATGGCACTGAGCACTCTACATGCAATATCTACACTGTTCCAAATCACCCTGAGTAGTTATGTACACAACCTTACCAGAAAATGCATTGAATAGAAAGGAAAGCATTCAACACAATGGAGTGCCAAGTACAATTTTGCTAAAAACAGGTATTTGCTAACATGATGTAAACCTTATTATTATGCTCACCATATGATTTAGAATCGTCTGCAACCAATTTTATGAGTGTGCTACCTAAGCTCCAGAATTTACTTTCAGTAACAACACATTCTCTACATAGTGCAACATTAGAGTTTGCAGTACTAAAGCAAGTCAATGGCTGTTCCATTTCAAATGGTACCAGGTAGGTTCCTCAATTCAGCTTGCATTGGTGTATTCCATGGCACTGAGCACTCTACATGCAATATCTACACAGTTCCAATTCACATGGAGTAGTTATGTACACAACCTTACCACGAAATGCATTGAATAGAAAGTAAAGCTTTGAACACAATGGAGTGTCAAGTACAATTTTGGTGAAAACAAGTATCTGCTAACATGATGTAAACCTTATTATTATACTCACCATATGATTTAGAATCGTCTGCAACCAATTTTATGACTGTGCTACCTAAGCACCAGAATTTACTTTCAGGAACAACGCATTCTCTACATATTGGAACATTAGAGTTTGCAGTACTAAAGCAAGTCAATGGCTGTTCCATTCCAAATGGTACCAGGTAGGTTCCTATATTCAGCTTGCATTGGTGTATTCCATGGCACTGAGCACTCTACATGCAATATCTGTGCAGTTTCAAATCACACTGAGTAGTTATGTGCACAACCTTACCACGAAATGCATTGAATAGAAAGTAAAGCATTGAACACAATGGAGTGTCAATTAAAATTTCGCTGAAAACTAGTATGTGCTAACATGATGTAAACCTTATTATTATACTCACCATATGATTTAGAATCGTCTGCAACCAATTTTATGTGTGTGCTTCCTAATCTCCAGAATTTACTTTCAGTAGCAACACATTCTCTACATGGTGGGACATTAGAGTTTGCAGTACTAAAGCAAGTCAATGGCTGTTCCATTCCAAATGGTACCAGGTAGGTTCCTATATTCAGCTTGCATTGGTGTATTCCATGGAACTGAGCACTCTACATGCAATATCTACACTGTTCCAAATCACCCTGAGTAGTTATGTACACAACCTTACCAGAAAATGCATTGAATAGAAAGGAAAGCATTCAACACAATGGAGTGCCAAGTACAATTTTGCTAAAAACAGGTATTTGCTAACATGATGTAAACCTTATTATTATGCTCACCATATGATTTAGAATCGTCTGCAACCAATTTTATGAGTGTGCTACCTAAGCTCCAGAATTTACTTTCAGTAACAACACATTCTCTACATAGTGCAACATTAGAGTTTGCAGTACTAAAGCAAGTCAATGGCTGTTCCATTTCAAATGGTACCAGGTAGGTTCCTCAATTCAGCTTGCATTGGTGTATTCCATGGCACTGAGCACTCTACATGCAATATCTACACAGTTCCAATTCACATGGAGTAGTTATGTACACAACCTTACCACGAAATGCATTGAATAGAAAGTAAAGCTTTGAACACAATGGAGTGTCAAGTACAATTTTGGTGAAAACAAGTATCTGCTAACATGATGTAAACATTATTATACTCACCATATGATTTAGAATCGTCTGCAACCAATTTTATGACTGTGCTACCTAAGCACCAGAATTTACTTTCAGGAACAACGCATTCTCTACATATTGGAACATTAGAGTTTGCAGTACTAAAGCAAGTCAATGGCTGTTCCATTCCAAATGGTACCAGGTAGGTTCCTATATTCAGCTTGCATTGGTGTATTCCATGGCACTGAGCACTCTACATGCAATATCTGTGCAGTTTCAAATCACACTGAGTAGTTATGTGCACAACCTTACCACGAAATGCATTGAATAGAAAGTAAAGCATTGAACACAATGGAGTGTCAATTAAAATTTCGCTGAAAACTAGTATGTGCTAACATGATGTAAACCTTATTATTATACTCACCATATGATTTAGAATCGTCTGCAACCAATTTTATGTGTGTGCATCCTAATCTCCAGAATTTACTTTCAGTAGCAACACATTCTCTACATGGTGGGACATTAGAGTTTGCAGTACTAAAGCAAGTCAATGGCTGTTCCATTCCAAATGGTACCAGGTAGGTTCCTATATTCAGCTTGCATTGGTGTATTCCATGGAACTGAGCACTCTACATGCAATATCTACACTGTTCCAAATCACCCTGAGTAGTTATGTACACAACCTTACCAGAAAATGCATTGAATAGAAAGGAAAGCTTTCAACACAATGGAGTGCCAAGTACAATTTTGCTAAAAACAGGTATTTGCTAACATGATGCAAACCTTATTATTATACTCACCATATGATTTAGAATAGTCTGCAAACAATTTTATGAGTGTGCTACCTAAGCTCCAGAATTTACTTTCAGTAACAACACATTCTCTACATAGTGCAACATTAGAGTTTGCAGTACTAAAGCAAGTCAATGGCTGTTCCATTTCAAATGGTACCAGGTAGGTTCCTCAATTCAGCTTGCATTGGTGTATTCCATGGCACTGAGCACTCTACATGCAATATCTACACAGTTCCAAATCACACTGAGTAGTTATGTACACAACTTTACCACGAAATGCATTGAATAGAAAGTAAAGCATTGAACAAAATGGAGTGTCAAGTACAATTTCGCTGGAAACTAGTATGTGCTATCATGATGTAAACCTTATTATTATACTCACCATATGATTTATAATCGTCTGCAGCCAATTTTATGTGTGTGCTACCTAAGCTCCAGAATTTACTTTCAGTAACAACACATTCTCTACATAGTGCAACATTAGAGTTTGCAGTACTAAAGCAAGTCAATGGCTGTTCCATTTCAAATGGTACCAGGTAGGTTCCTCAATTCAGCTTGCATTGGTGTATTCCATGGCACTGAGCACTCTACATGCAATATCTACACAGTTCCAATTCACATGGAGTAGTTATGTACACAACCTTACCACGAAATGCATTGAATAGAAAGTAAAGCTTTGAGCACAATGGAGTGTCAAGTACAATTTTGGTGAAAACAAGTATCTGCTAACATGATGTAAACCTTATTATTATACTCACCATATGATTTAGAATCGTCTGCAACCAATTTTATGTGTGTGCTACCTAAGCTCCAGAATTTACTTTCAGTAACAACACATTCTCTACATAGTGGAACATTAGAGTTTGCATTACTAAAGCAAGTCCATGGCTGTTCCATTCCAAATGGTACCAGGTAGATTCCTATATTCAGCTTGCATTCTGTACTCCATGGCACTGAGCACTCTACATGCAATATCTACACAGTTCCAAATCACACTGAGTAGTTATGTACACAACTTTACCACGAAATGCATTGAATAGAAAGTAAAGCATTGAACACAATGGAGTGTCAAGTACAATTTCGCAGAAAACTAGTATGTGCTAACATGATTTAAACCTTATTATTATACTCACCATATGATTCAGAATCGTCTGCAACCAATTTTATGTGTGTGCTACCTAAGCTCCAGAATTTACTTTCAGTAACAACACATTCTCTACATGGTGGGACATTAGAGTTTGCAGTACTAAAGCAAGTCCATGGCTGTTCCATTCCAAATGGTACCAGGTAGATTCCTATATTCAGCTTGCATTCTACACTCCATGGCACTGAGCACTCTACATGCAATATCTACACAGTTCCAAATCACACTGAGTAGTTATGTACACAACTTTACCACGAAATGCATTGAATAGAAAGTAAAGCATTGAACAAAATGGAGTGTCAAGTACAATTTCGCTGGAAACTAGTATGTGCTATCATGATGTAAACCTTATTATTATACTCACCATATGATTTAGAATCGTCTGCAGCCAATTTTATGTGTGTGCTACCTAAGCTCCAGAATTTACTTTCAGTAACAACACATTCTCTACATAGTGGAACATTAGAGTTTTTGGTACTAAAGCAAGTCAATGGCTGTTCCATTCCAAATGGTACCAGGTAGGTTCCTATATTCAGCTTGCTTTGGTGTACTCCATGGCACTGAGCACTCTACATGCAATATCTACACAGTTCCAATTCACATGGAGTAGTTATGTACACAACCTTACCACGAAATGCATTGAATAGAAAGTAAAGCTTTGAACACAATGTAGTGTCAAGTACAATTTTGGTGAAAACAAGTATCTGCTAACATGATGTAAACCTTATTATTATACTCACCATATGATTTAGAATAGTCTGCAAACAATTTTATGAGTGTGTCTACCTAAGCTCCAGAATTTACTTTCAGTAACAACTCATTTTCTACATAGTGCAACATTAGAGTTTGCAGTACTAAAGCAAGTCAATGGCTGTTCCATTTCAAATGGTACCAGGTAGGTTCCTCAATTCAGCTTGCATTGGTGTATTCCTTGGCACTGAGCACTCTACATGCAATATCTGTGCAGTTTCAAATCACACTGAGTAAAAGTTATGTGCACAACCTTACCACGAAATGCATTGAATAGAAAGTAAAGCATTGAACACCATGGAGTGTTAATTAAAATTTCGCTGAAAACTAGTATGTGCTAACATGATGTAAACCTTATTATTATACTCAGCATATGATTTAGAATCGTCTGCAACCAATTTTATGTGTGTGCTTCCTAATCTCCAGAATTTACTTTCAGTAGCAACACATTCTCTACATGGTGGGACATTAGAGTTTGCAGTACTAAAGCAAGTCAATGGCTGTTCCATTCCAAATGGTACCAGGTAGGTTCCTATATTCAGCTTGCATTGGTGTATTCCATGGCACTGAGCACTCTACATGCAATATCTACACTGTTCCAAATCACCCTGAGTAGTTATGTACACAACCTTACCAGAAAATGCATTGAATAGAAAGGAAAGCATTCAACACAATGGAGTGCCAAGTACAATTTTGCTAAAAACAGGTATTTGCTAACATGATGTAAACCTTATTATTATGCTCACCATATGATTTAGAATCGTCTGCAACCAATTTTATGAGTGTGCTACCTAAGCTCCAGAATTTACTTTCAGTAACAACACATTCTCTACATAGTGCAACATTAGAGTTTGCAGTACTAAAGCAAGTCAATGGCTGTTCCATTTCAAATGGTACCAGGTAGGTTCCTCAATTCAGCTTGCATTGGTGTATTCCATGGCACTGAGCACTCTACATGCAATATCTACACAGTTCCAATTCACATGGAGTAGTTATGTACACAACCTTACCACGAAATGCATTGAATAGAAAGTAAAGCTTTGAACACAATGGAGTGTCAAGTACAATTTTGGTGAAAACATGTATCTGCTAACATGATGTAAACCTTATTATTATACTCACCATATGATTTAGAATCGTCTGCAACCAATTTTATGACTGTGCTACCTAAGCACCAGAATTTACTTTCAGGAACAACGCATTCTCTACATATTGGAACATTAGAGTTTGCAGTACTAAAGCAAGTCAATGGCTGTTCCATTCCAAATGGTACCAGGTAGGTTCCTATATTCAGCTTGCATTGGTGTATTCCATGGCACTGAGCACTCTACATGCAATATCTGTGCAGTTTCAAATCACACTGAGTAGTTATGTGCACAACCTTACCACGAAATGCATTGAATAGAAAGTAAAGCATTGAACACAATGGAGTGTCAATTAAAATTTCGCTGAAAACTAGTATGTGCTAACATGATGTAAACCTTATTATTATACTCACCATATGATTTAGAATCGTCTGCAACCAATTTTATGTGTGTGCTTCCTAATCTCCAGAATTTACTTTCAGTAGCAACACATTCTCTACATGGTGGGACATTAGAGTTTGCAGTACTAAAGCAAGTCAATGGCTGTTCCATTCCAAATGGTACCAGGTAGGTTCCTATATTCAGCTTGCATTGGTGTATTCCATGGAACTGAGCACTCTACATGCAATATCTACACTGTTCCAAATCACCCTGAGTAGTTATGTACACAACCTTACCAGAAAATGCATTGAATAGAAAGGAAAGCATTCAACACAATGGAGTGCCAAGTACAATTTTGCTAAAAACAGGTATTTGCTAACATGATGCAAACCTTATTATTATACTCACCATATGATTTAGAATAGTCTGCAAACAATTTTATGAGTGTGCTACCTAAGCTCCAGAATTTACTTTCAGTAACAACACATTCTCTACATAGTGCAACATTAGAGTTTGCAGTACTAAAGCAAGTCAATGGCTGTTCCATTTCAAATGGTACCAGGTAGGTTCCTCAATTCAGCTTGCATTGGTGTATTCCATGGCACTGAGCACTCTACATGCAATATCTACACAGTTCCAATTCACATGGAGTAGTTATGTACACAACCTTACCACGAAATGCATTGAATAGAAAGTAAAGCTTTGAACACAATGGAGTGTCAAGTACAATTTTGGTGAAAACAAGTATCTGCTAACATGATGTAAACCTTATTATTATACTCACCATATGATTTAGAATCGTCTGCAACCAATTTTATGTGTGTGCTACCTAAGCTCCAGAATTTACTTTCAGTAACAACACATTCTCTACATAGTGGAACATTAGAGTTTGCATTACTAAAGCAAGTCCATGGCTGTTCCATTCCAAATGGTACCAGGTAGATTCCTATATTCAGCTTGCATTGGTGTACTCCATGGCACTGAGCACTCTACATGCAATATCTACACAGTTCCAATTCACATGGAGTAGTTATGTACACAACCTTACCACGAAATGCATTGAATAGAAAGTAAAGCTTTGAACACAATGGAGTGTCAAGTACAATTTTGGTGAAAACAAGTATCTGCTAACATGATGTAAACCTTATTATTATACTCACCATATGATTTAGAATCGACTGCAACCAATTTTATGACCGTGCTACCTAAGCACCAGAATTTACTTTCAGGAACAACGCATTCTCTACATAGTGGAACATTAGAGTTTGCAGTACTAAAGCAAGTCAATGGCTGTTCCATTCCAAATGGTACCAGGTAGGTTCCTATATTCAGCTTGCATTGGTGTATTCCATGGCACTGAGCACTCTACATGCAATATCTACACTGTTCCAAATCACCCTGAGTAGTTATGAACACAACCTTACAAGAAAATGCATTGAATAGAAAGGAAAGCATTCAACACAATGGAGTGCCAAGTACAATTTTGCTAAAAACAAGTATCTGCTAACATGATGTAAACCTTATTATTATACTCACCATATGATTTAGAATCGTCTGCAACCAATTTTATGACCGTGCTACCTAAGCACCAGAATTTACTTTCAGGAACAACGCATTCTCTACATAGTGGAACATTAGAGTTTGCAGTACTAAAGCAAGTCAATGGCTGTTCCATTCCAAATGGTATCATGTAGGTTCCTATATTCAGCTTGCATTGGTGAACTCCATGGCACTGAGCACTCTACATGCAATATGTACACAGTTCCAAATCACATGGAGTAGTTATGTACACAACCTTACCACGAAATGCATTGAATAGAAAGTAAAGCATTGAACACAATGGAGTGTCAAGTACAATTTTGGTGAAAACAAGTATGTGCTAACATGATGTAAACCTTATTATTATATTCACCATATGATTTAGAATTGTCTGCAACCAATTTTATGAGTGTGCTACCTAAGCTCCAGAATTTACTTTCAGGAACAACACATTTTCTACATAGTGCAACATTAGAGTTTGCAGTGCTAAAGCAAGTCAATGGCTGTTCCATTCCAAATGGTACCAGGTAGGTTCCTCAATTCAGCTGGCATTGGTATATTCCATGGCACTGAGCACTCTACATGCAATATCTGCGCAGTTCCAAATCACACTGAGTAGTTATGTACACAAATTTACCACGAAATGCATTGAATAGAAAGTAAAGCATTGAACACAATGGAGTGTCAAGTACAATTTCGCTGAAAACTAGTATGTGCTAACATCATTTAAACCTTATTATTATACTCACCATATGATTCAGAATCGTCTGCAACCAATTTTATGTGTGTGCTTCCTAATCTCCAGAATTTACTTTCAGTAACAACACATTCTCTACATGGTGGGACATTAGAGTGTGCAGTACTAAAGCAAGTCAATGGCTGTTCCATTCCAAATGGTACCAGGTAGGTTCCTATATTCAGCTTGCATTGGTGTATTCCATGGCACTGAGCACTCTACATGCAATATCTACACTGTTCCAAATCACCCTGAGTAGTTATGTACACAACCTTACCAGAAAACGCATTGAATAGAAAGTAAAGCATTCAACACAATGGAGTGCCAAGTACAATTTCGCTAAAAACAGGTATTTGCTAACATGATGTAAACCTTATTATTATACTCACCATATGATTTAGAATCGTCTGCAACCAATTTTATGTGTGTGCAAACTAAGCTCCAGAATTTACTTTCAGTAACAACACATTCTCTACACAGTGGAACATTAGAGTTTTTGGTACTAAAGCAAGTCAATGGCTGTTCCATTCCAAATGGTACCAGGTAGGTTCCTATATTCAGCTTGCATTGGTGTACTCCATGGCACTGAGCACTCTACATGCAATATCTACACAGTTCCAATTCACATGGAGTAGTTATGTACACAACCTTACCACGAAATGCATTGAATAGAAAGTAAAGCTTTGAACACAATGGAGTGTCAAGTACAATTTTGGTGAAAACAAGTATCTGCTAACATGATGTAAACCTTATTATTATACTCACCATATGATTTAGAATCGTCTGCAACCAATTTTATGACCGTGCTACCTAAGCACCAGAATTAACTTTCAGGAACAACGCATTCTCTACATAGTGGAACATTAGAGTTTGCAGTACTAAAGCAAGTCAATGGCTGTTCCATTCCAAATGGTACGAGGTAGGTTCCTATATTCAGCTTGCATTGGTGTATTCCATGGCACTGAGCACTCTACATGCAATATCTACCGTTCCAAATCACCCTGAGTAGTTATGTACACAACCTTACCAGAAAATGCATTGAATAGAAAGGAAAGCATTCAGCACAATGGAGTGCCAAGTACAATTTTGCTAAAAAAAGTATCTGCTAACATGATGTAAACCTTATTATTATACTCACCATATGATTTAGAATCGTCTGCAACCAATTTGATGACCGTGCTACCTAAGCACCAGAATTTACTTTCAGGAACAACGCATTCTCTACATAGTGGAACATTAGAGTTTGCAGTACTAAAGCAAGTCAATGGCTGTTCCATTCCAAATGGTACCATGTAGGTTCCTATATTCAGCTTGCATTGGTGAACTCCATGGCACTGAGCACTCTACATGCAATATGTACACAGTTCCAAATCACATGGAGTAGTTATGTACACAACCTTACCACGAAATGCATTGAATAGAAAGTAAAGCATTGAACACAATGGAGTGTCAAGTACAATTTTGGTGAAAACAAGTATGTGCTAACATGATGTAAACCTTATTATTATATTCACCATATGATTTAGAATTGTCTGCAACCAATTTTATGAGTGTGCTACCTAAGCTCCAGAATTTACTTTCAGGAACAACACATTTTCTACATAGTGCAACATTAGAGTTTGCAGTGCTAAAGCAAGTCAATGGCTGTTCCATTCCAAATGGTACCAGGTAGGTTCCTCAATTCAGCTGGCATTGGTATATTCCATGGCACTGAGCACTCTACATGCAATATCTGCGCAGTTCCAAATCACACTGAGTAGTTATGTACACAAATTTACCACGAAATGCATTGAATAGAAAGTAAAGCATTGAACACAATGGAGTGTCAAGTACAATTTCGCTGAAAACTAGTATGTGCTAACATCATTTAAACCTTATTATTATACTCACCATATGATTTAGAATCGTCTGCAACAAATTTTATGTGTGTGCTACCTAAGCTCCAGAATTTACTTTCAGTAACAACACATTCTCTACATAGTGGAACATTAGAGTTTTTGGTACTAAAGCAAGTCAATGGCCGTTCCATTCCAAATGGTACCAGGTAGGTTCCTATATTCAGCTTGCATTGGTGTACTCCATGGCACTGAGCACTCTACATGCAATATCTACACAGTTCCAATTCACATGGAGTAGTTATGTACACAACCTTACCACGAAATGCATTGAATAGAAAGTAAAGCTTTGAACACAATGGAGTGTCAAGTACAATTTTGGTGAAAACAAGTATCTGCTAACATGATGTAAACCTTATTATTATACTCACCATATGATTTAGAATCGTCTGCAACCAATTTTATGACCGTGCTACCTAAGCACCAGAATTTACTTTCAGTAACAACGCATTCTCTACATAGTGGAACATTAGAGTTTGCAGTACTAAAGCAAGTCAATGGCTGTTCCATTCCAAATGGTACCATGTAGGTTCCTATATTCAGCTTGCATTGGTGAACTCCATGGCACTGAGCACTCTACATGCAATATGTACACAGTTCCAAATCACATGGAGTAGTTATGTACACAACCTTACCACGAAATGCATTGAATAGAAAGTAAAGCATTGAACACAATGGAGTGTCAAGTACAATTTTGGTGAAAACAAGTATGTGCTAACATGATGTAAACCTCATTATTATATTCACCATATGATTTAGAATTGTCTGCAACCAATTTTATGAGTGTGCTACCTAAGCTCCAGAATTTACTTTCAGGAACAACACATTTTCTACATAGTGCAACATTAGAGTTTGCAGTGCTAAAGCAAGTCAATGGCTGTTCCATTCCAAATGGTACCAGGTAGGTTCCTCAATTCAGCTGGCATTGGTATATTCCATGGCACTGAGCACTCTACATGCAATATCTGCGCAGTTCCAAATCACACTGAGTAGTTATGTACACAAATTTACCACGAAATGCATTGAATAGAAAGTAAAGCATTGAACACAATGGAGTGTCAAGTACAATTTCGCTGAAAACTAGTATGTGCTAACATGATTTAAACCTTATTATTATACTCACCATATGATTTAGAATCGTCTGCAACCAATTTTATGTGTGTGCTACCTAAGCTCCAGAATTTACTTTCAGTAACAACACATTCTCTACATAGTGGAACATTAGAGTTTTTGGTACTAAAGCAAGTCAATGGCCGTTCCATTCCAAATGGTACCAGGTAGGTTCCTATATTCAGCTTGCATTGGTGTACTCCATGGCACTGAGCACTCTACATGCAATATCTACACAGTTCCAATTCACATGGAGTAGTTATGTACACAACCTTACCACGAAATGCATTGAATAGAAAGTAAAGCTTTGTACACAATGGAGTGTCAAGTACAATTTTGGTGAAAACAAGTATCTGCTAACATAATGTAAACCTTATTATTATACTCACCATATGGTTTAGAATCGTCTGCAACCAATTTTATGACCGTGCTACCTAAGCACCAGAATTTACTTTCAGGAACAACGCATTTTCTACATACTGGAACATTAGAGTTTGCAGTACTAAAGCAAGTCAATGGCTGTTCCATTCCAAATGGTACCAGGTAGGTTCCTATATTCAGCTTGCATTGGTGTATTCCATGGCACTGAGCACTCTACATGCAATATCTACACTGTTCCAAATCACCCTGAGTAGTTATGTACACAACCTTACCAGAAAATGCATTGAATAGAAAGGAAAGCATTCAACACAATGGAGTGCCAAGTACAATTTTGCTAAAAACAAGTATCTGCTAACATGATGTAAACCTTATTATTATACTCACCATATGATTTAGAATCGTCTGCAACCAATTTTATGACCGTGCTACCTAAGCACCAGAATTTACTTTCAGGAACAACGCATTCTCTACATAGTGGAACATTAGAGTTTGCAGTACTAAAGCAAGTCAATGGCTGTTCCATTCCAAATGGTACCATGTAGGTTCCTATATTCAGCTTGCATTGGTGAACTCCATGGCACTGAGCACTCTACATGCAATATGTACACAGTTCCAAATCACATGGAGTAGTTATGTACACAACCTTACCACGAAATGCATTGAATAGAAAGTAAAGCTTTGAACACAATGGAGTGTCAAGTACAATTTTGGTGAAAACAAGTATCTGCTAACATGATGTAAACCTTATTATTATACTCACCATATGATTTAGAATCGTCTGCAACCAATTTTATGACTGTGCTACCTAAGCACCAGAATTTACTTTCAGGAACAACGCATTCTCTACATATTGGAACATTAGAGTTTGCAGTACTAAAGCAAGTCAATGGCTGTTCCATTCCAAATGGTACCAGGTAGGTTCCTATATTCAGCTTGCATTGGTGTATTCCATGGCACTGAGCACTCTACATGCAATATCTGTGCAGTTTCAAATCACACTGAGTAGTTATGTGCACAACCTTACCACGAAATGCATTGAATAGAAAGTAAAGCATTGAACACAATGGAGTGTCAATTAAAATTTCGCTGAAAACTAGTATGTGCTAACATGATGTAAACCTTATTATTATACTCACCATATGATTTAGAATCGTCTGCAACCAATTTTATGTGTGTGCTTCCTAATCTCCAGAATTTACTTTCAGTAGCAACACATTCTCTACATGGTGGGACATTAGAGTTTGCAGTGCTAAAGCAAGTCAATGGCTGTTCCATTCCAAATGGTACCAGGTAGGTTCCTATATTCAGCTTGCATTGGTGTATTCCATGGAACTGAGCACTCTACATGCAATATCTACACTGTTCCAAATCACCCTGAGTAGTTATGTACACAACCTTACCAGAAAATGCATTGAATAGAAAGGAAAGCATTCAACACAATGGAGTGCCAAGTACAATTTTGCTAAAAACAGGTATTTGCTAACATGATGTAAACCTTATTATTATGCTCACCATATGATTTAGAATCGTCTGCAACCAATTTTATGAGTGTGCTACCTAAGCTCCAGAATTTACTTTCAGTAACAACACATTCTCTACATAGTGCAACATTAGAGTTTGCAGTACTAAAGCAAGTCAATGGCTGTTCCATTTCAAATGGTACCAGGTAGGTTCCTCAATTCAGCTTGCATTGGTGTATTCCATGGCACTGAGCACTCTACATGCAATATCTACACAGTTCCAATTCACATGGAGTAGTTATGTACACAACCTTACCACGAAATGCATTGAATAGAAAGTAAAGCTTTGAACACAATGGAGTGTCAAGTACAATTTTGGTGAAATCAAGTATCTGCTAACATGATGTAAACATTATTATACTCACCATATGATTTAGAATCGTCTGCAACCAATTTTATGACTGTGCTACCTAAGCACCAGAATTTACTTTCAGGAACAACGCATTCTCTACATATTGGAACATTAGAGTTTGCAGTACTAAAGCAAGTCAATGGCTGTTCCATTCCAAATGGTACCAGGTAGGTTCCTATATTCAGCTTGCATTGGTGTATTCCATGGCACTGAGCACTCTACATGCAATATCTGTGCAGTTTCAAATCACACTGAGTAGTTATGTGCACAACCTTACCACGAAATGCATTGAATAGAAAGTAAAGCATTGAACACAATGGAGTGTCAAGTACAATTTCGCTGAAAACTAGTATGTGCTAACATCATTTAAACCTTATTATTATACTCACCATATGATTTAGAATCGTCTGCAACCAATTTTATGTGTGTGCTACCTAAGCTCCAGAATTTACTTTCAGTAACAACACATTCTCTACATAGTGGAACATTAGAGTTTTTGGTACTAAAGCAAGTCAATGGCCGTTCCATTCCAAATGGTACCAGGTAGGTTCCTATATTCAGCTTGCATTGGTGTATTCCATGGCACTGAGCACTCTACATGCAATATCTACACAGTTCCAATTCACATGGAGTAGTTATGTACACAACCTTACCACGAAATGCATTGAATAGAAAGTAAAGCATTGAACACAATGGAGTGTCAAGTACAATTTTGGTGAAAACAAGTATGTGCTAACATGATGTAAACCTCATTATTATATTCACCATATGATTTAGAATTGTCTGCAACCAATTTTATGAGTGTGCTTCCTAATCTCCAGAATTTACTTTCAGTAACAACACATTCTCTACATGGTGGGACATTAGAGTGTGCAGTACTAAAGCAAGTCAATGGCTGTTCCATTCCAAATGGTACCAGGTAGGTTCCTATATTCAGCTTGCATTGGTGTATTCCATGGCACTGAGCACTCTACATGCAATATCTACACTGTTCCAAATCACCCTGAGTAGTTATGTACACAACCTTACCAGAAAATGCATTGAATAGAAAGGAAAGCATTCAACACAATGGAGTGCCAAGTACAATTTTGCTAAAAACAAGTATCTGCTAACATGATGTAAACCTTATTATTATACTCACCATATGATTTAGAATCGTCTGCAACCAATTTTATGACCGTGCTACCTAAGCACCAGAATTTACTTTCAGGAACAACGCATTCTCTACATAGTGGAACATTAGAGTTTGCAGTACTAAAGCAAGTCAATGGCTGTTCCATTCCAAATGGTACCATGTAGGTTCCTATATTCAGCTTGCATTGGTGAACTCCATGGCACTGAGCACTCTACATGCAATATGTACACAGTTCCAAATCACATGGAGTAGTTATGTACACAACCTTACCACGAAATGCATTGAATAGAAAGTAAAGCTTTGAACACAATGGAGTGTCAAGTACAATTTTGGTGAAAACAAGTATCTGCTAACATGATGTAAACCTTATTATTATACTCACCATATGATTTAGAATCGTCTGCAACCAATTTTATGACTGTGCTACCTAAGCACCAGAATTTACTTTCAGGAACAACGCATTCTCTACATATTGGAACATTAGAGTTTGCAGTACTAAAGCAAGTCAATGGCTGTTCCATTCCAAATGGTACCAGGTAGGTTCCTATATTCAGCTTGCATTGGTGTATTCCATGGCACTGAGCACTCTACATGCAATATCTGTGCAGTTTCAAATCACACTGAGTAGTTATGTGCACAACCTTACCACGAAATGCATTGAATAGAAAGTAAAGCATTGAACACAATGGAGTGTCAAGTACAATTTCGCTGAAAACTAGTATGTGCTAACATCATTTAAACCTTATTATTATACTCACCATATGATTTAGAATCGTCTGCAACCAATTTTATGTGTGTGCTACCTAAGCTCCAGAATTTACTTTCAGTAACAACACATTCTCTACATAGTGGAACATTAGAGTTTTTGGTACTAAAGCAAGTCAATGGCCGTTCCATTCCAAATGGTACCAGGTAGGTTCCTATATTCAGCTTGCATTGGTGTATTCCATGGCACTGAGCACTCTACATGCAATATCTACACAGTTCCAATTCACATGGAGTAGTTATGTACACAACCTTACCACGAAATGCATTGAATAGAAAGTAAAGCATTGAACACAATGGAGTGTCAAGTACAATTTTGGTGAAAACAAGTATGTGCTAACATGATGTAAACCTCATTATTATATTCACCATATGATTTAGAATTGTCTGCAACCAATTTTATGAGTGTGCTTCCTAATCTCCAGAATTTACTTTCAGTAACAACACATTCTCTACATGGTGGGACATTAGAGTGTGCAGTACTAAAGCAAGTCAATGGCTGTTCCATTCCAAATGGTACCAGGTAGGTTCCTATATTCAGCTTGCATTGGTGTATTCCATGGCACTGAGCACTCTACATGCAATATCTACACTGTTCCAAATCACCCTGAGTAGTTATGTACACAACCTTACCAGAAAACGCATTGAATAGAAAGTAAAGCATTCAACACAATGGAGTGCCAAGTACAATTTCGCTAAAAACAGGTATTTGCTAACATGATGTAAACCTTATTATTATACTCACCATATTATTTAGAATCGTCTGCAACCAATTTTATGTGTGTGCAAACTAAGCTCCAGAATTTACTTTCAGTAACAACACATTCTCTACACAGTGGAACATTAGAGTATTTGGTACTAAAGCAAGTCAATGGCTGTTCCATTCCAAATGGTACCAGGTAGGTTCCTATATTCAGCTTGCATTGGTGTACTCCATGGCACTGAGCACTCTACATGCAATATCTACACAGTTCCAATTCACATGGAGTAGTTATGTACACAACCTTACCACGAAATGCATTGAATAGAAAGTAAAGCTTTGAACACAATGGAGTGTCAAGTACAATTTTGGTGAAAACAAGTATCTGCTAACATGATGTAAACCTTATTATTATACTCACCATATGATTTAGAATCGTCTGCAACCAATTTTATGACCGTGCTACCTAAGCACCAGAATTAACTTTCAGGAACAACGCATTCTCTACATAGTGGAACATTAGAGTTTGCAGTACTAAAGCAAGTCAATGGCTGTTCCATTCCAAATGGTACGAGGTAGGTTCCTATATTCAGCTTGCATTGGTGTATTCCATGGCACTGAGCACTCTACATGCAATATCTACCGTTCCAAATCACCCTGAGTAGTTATGTACACAACCTTACCAGAAAATGCATTGAATAGAAAGGAAAGCATTCAGCACAATGGAGTGCCAAGTACAATTTTGCTAAAAAAAGTATCTGCTAACATGATGTAAACCTTATTATTATACTCACCATATGATTTAGAATCGTCTGCAACCAATTTGATGACCGTGCTACCTAAGCACCAGAATTTACTTTCAGGAACAACGCATTCTCTACATAGTGGAACATTAGAGTTTGCAGTACTAAAGCAAGTCAATGGCTGTTCCATTCCAAATGGTACCATGTAGGTTCCTATATTCAGCTTGCATTGGTGAACTCCATGGCACTGAGCACTCTACATGCAATATGTACACAGTTCCAAATCACATGGAGTAGTTATGTACACAACCTTACCACGAAATGCATTGAATAGAAAGTAAAGCATTGAACACAATGGAGTGTCAAGTACAATTTTGGTGAAAACAAGTATGTGCTAACATGATGTAAACCTTATTATTATATTCACCATATGATTTAGAATTGTCTGCAACCAATTTTATGAGTGTGCTACCTAAGCTCCAGAATTTACTTTCAGGAACAACACATTTTCTACATAGTGCAACATTAGAGTTTGCAGTGCTAAAGCAAGTCAATGGCTGTTCCATTCCAAATGGTACCAGGTAGGTTCCTCAATTCAGCTGGCATTGGTATATTCCATGGCACTGAGCACTCTACATGCAATATCTGCGCAGTTCCAAATCACACTGAGTAGTTATGTACACAAATTTACCACGAAATGCATTGAATAGAAAGTAAAGCATTGAACACAATGGAGTGTCAAGTACAATTTCGCTGAAAACTAGTATGTGCTAACATCATTTAAACCTTATTATTATACTCACCATATGATTTAGAATCGTCTGCAACCAATTTTATGTGTGTGCTACCTAAGCTCCAGAATTTACTTTCAGTAACAACACATTCTCTACATAGTGGAACATTAGAGTTTTTGGTACTAAAGCAAGTCAATGGCCGTTCCATTCCAAATGGTACCAGGTAGGTTCCTATATTCAGCTTGCATTGGTGTACTCCATGGCACTGAGCACTCTACATGCAATATCTACACAGTTCCAATTCACATGGAGTAGTTATGTACACAACCTTACCACGAAATGCATTGAATAGAAAGTAAAGCTTTGAACACAATGGAGTGTCAAGTACAATTTTGGTGAAAACAAGTATCTGCTAACATGATGTAAACCTTATTATTATACTCACCATATGATTTAGAATCGTCTGCAACCAATTTTATGACCGTGCTACCTAAGCACCAGAATTTACTTTCAGTAACAACGCATTCTCTACATAGTGGAACATTAGAGTTTGCAGTACTAAAGCAAGTCAATGGCTGTTCCATTCCAAATGGTACCATGTAGGTTCCTATATTCAGCTTGCATTGGTGAACTCCATGGCACTGAGCACTCTACATGCAATATGTACACAGTTCCAAATCACATGGAGTAGTTATGTACACAACCTTACCACGAAATGCATTGAATAGAAAGTAAAGCATTGAACACAATGGAGTGTCAAGTACAATTTTGGTGAAAACAAGTATGTGCTAACATGATGTAAACCTCATTATTATATTCACCATATGATTTAGAATTGTCTGCAACCAATTTTATGAGTGTGCTACCTAAGCTCCAGAATTTACTTTCAGGAACAACACATTTTCTACATAGTGCAACATTAGAGTTTGCAGTGCTAAAGCAAGTCAATGGCTGTTCCATTCCAAATGGTACCAGGTAGGTTCCTCAATTCAGCTGGCATTGGTATATTCCATGGCACTGAGCACTCTACATGCAATATCTGCGCAGTTCCAAATCACACTGAGTAGTTATGTACACAAATTTACCACGAAATGCATTGAATAGAAAGTAAAGCATTGAACACAATGGAGTGTCAAGTACAATTTCGCTGAAAACTAGTATGTGCTAACATGATTTAAACCTTATTATTATACTCACCATATGATTTTGAATCGTCTGCAACCAATTTTATGTGTGTGCTACCTAAGCTCCAGAATTTACTTTCAGTAACAACACATTCTCTACATAGTGGAACATTAGAGTTTTTGGTACTAAAGCAAGTCAATGGCCGTTCCATTCCAAATGGTACCAGGTAGGTTCCTATATTCAGCTTGCATTGGTGTACTCCATGGCACTGAGCACTCTACATGCAATATCTACACAGTTCCAATTCACATGGAGTAGTTATGTACACAACCTTACCACGAAATGCATTGAATAGAAAGTAAAGCTTTGTACACAATGGAGTGTCAAGTACAATTTTGGTGAAAACAAGTATCTGCTAACATAATGTAAACCTTATTATTATACTCACCATATGGTTTAGAATCGTCTGCAACCAATTTTATGACCGTGCTACCTAAGCACCAGAATTTACTTTCAGGAACAACGCATTTTCTACATACTGGAACATTAGAGTTTGCAGTACTAAAGCAAGTCAATGGCTGTTCCATTCCAAATGGTACCAGGTAGGTTCCTATATTCAGCTTGCATTGGTGTATTCCATGGCACTGAGCACTCTACATGCAATATCTACACTGTTCCAAATCACCCTGAGTAGTTATGTACACAACCTTACCAGAAAATGCATTGAATAGAAAGGAAAGCATTCAACACAATGGAGTGCCAAGTACAATTTTGCTAAAAACAAGTATCTGCTAACATGATGTAAACCTTATTATTATACTCACCATATGATTTAGAATCGTCTGCAACCAATTTTATGACCGTGCTACCTAAGCACCAGAATTTACTTTCAGGAACAACGCATTCTCTACATAGTGGAACATTAGAGTTTGCAGTACTAAAGCAAGTCAATGGCTGTTCCATTCCAAATGGTACCAGGTAGGTTCCTATATTCAGCTTGCATTGGTGTATTCCATAGCACTGAGCACTCTACATGCAATATCTACACTGTTCCAAATCACCCTGAGTAGTTATGTACACAACCTTACCAGAAAATGCATTGAATAGAAAGGAAAGCATTCAACACAATGGAGTGCCAAGTACAATTTTGCTAAAAACAAGTATCTGCTAACATGATGTAAACCTTATTATTATACTCACCATATGATTTAGAATCGTCTGCAACCAATTTTATGACCGTGCAACCTAAGCACCAGAATTTACTTTCAGGAACAACGCATTCTCTACATAGTGGAACATTAGAGTTTGCAGTACTAAAGCAAGTCAATGGCTGTTCCATTCCAAATGGTACCATGTAGGTTCCTATATTCAGCTTGCATTGGTGAACTCCATGGCACTGAGCACTCTACATGCAATATGTACACAGTTCCAAATCACATGGAGTAGTTATGTACACAACCTTACCACGAAATGCATTGAATAGAAAGTAAAGCTTTGAACACAATGGAGTGTCAAGTACAATTTTGGTGAAAACAAGTATCTGCTAACATGATGTAAACCTTATTATTATACTCACCATATGATTTAGAATCGTCTGCAACCAATTTTATGACTGTGCTACCTAAGCACCAGAATTTACTTTCAGGAACAACGCATTCTCTACATATTGGAACATTAGAGTTTGCAGTACTAAAGCAAGTCAATGGCTGTTCCATTCCAAATGGTACCAGGTAGGTTCCTATATTCAGCTTGCATTGGTGTATTCCAAGGCACTGAGCACTCTACATGCAATATCTGTGCAGTTTCAAATCACACTGAGTAGTTATGTGCACAACCTTACCACGAAATGCATTGAATAGAAAGTAAAGCATTGAACACAATGGAGTGTCAATTAAAATTTCGCTGAAAACTAGTATGTGCTAACATGATGTAAACCTTATTATTATACTCACCATATGATTTAGAATCGTCTGCAACCAATTTTATGTGTGTGCTTCCTAATCTCCAGAATTTACTTTCAGTAGCAACACATTCTCTACATGGTGGGACATTAGAGTTTGCAGTGCTAAAGCAAGTCAATGGCTGTTCCATTCCAAATGGTACCAGGTAGGTTCCTATATTCAGCTTGCATTGGTGTATTCCATGGAACTGAGCACTCTACATGCAATATCTACACTGTTCCAAATCACCCTGAGTAGTTATGTACACAACCTTACCAGAAAATGCATTGAATAGAAAGGAAAGCATTCAACACAATGGAGTGCCAAGTACAATTTTGCTAAAAACAGGTATTTGCTAACATGATGTAAACCTTATTATTATGCTCACCATATGATTTAGAATCGTCTGCAACCAATTTTATGAGTGTGCTACCTAAGCTCCAGAATTTACTTTCAGTAACAACACATTCTCTACATAGTGCAACATTAGAGTTTGCAGTACTAAAGCAAGTCAATGGCTGTTCCATTTCAAATGGTACCAGGTAGGTTCCTCAATTCAGCTTGCATTGGTGTATTCCATGGCACTGAGCACTCTACATGCAATATCTACACAGTTCCAATTCACATGGAGTAGTTATGTACACAACCTTACCACGAAATGCATTGAATAGAAAGTAAAGCTTTGAACACAATGGAGTGTCAAGTACAATTTTGGTGAAAACAAGTATCTGCTAACATGATGTAAACATTATTATACTCACCATATGATTTAGAATCGTCTGCAACCAATTTTATGACTGTGCTACCTAAGCACCAGAATTTACTTTCAGGAACAACGCATTCTCTACATATTGGAACATTAGAGTTTGCAGTACTAAAGCAAGTCAATGGCTGTTCCATTCCAAATGGTACCAGGTAGGTTCCTATATTCAGCTTGCATTGGTGTATTCCATGGCACTGAGCACTCTACATGCAATATCTGTGCAGTTTCAAATCACACTGAGTAGTTATGTGCACAACCTTACCACGAAATGCATTGAATAGAAAGTAAAGCATTGAACACAATGGAGTGTCAAGTACAATTTCGCTGAAAACTAGTATGTGCTAACATCATTTAAACCTTATTATTATACTCACCATATGATTTAGAATCGTCTGCAACCAATTTTATGTGTGTGCTACCTAAGCTCCAGAATTTACTTTCAGTAACAACACATTCTCTACATAGTGGAACATTAGAGTTTTTGGTACTAAAGCAAGTCAATGGCCGTTCCATTCCAAATGGTACCAGGTAGGTTCCTATATTCAGCTTGCATTGGTGTACTCCATGGCACTGAGCACTCTACATGCAATATCTACACAGTTCCAATTCACATGGAGTAGTTATGTACACAACCTTACCACGAAATGCATTGAATAGAAAGTAAAGCATTGAACACAATGGAGTGTCAAGTACAATTTTGGTGAAAACAAGTATGTGCTAACATGATGTAAACCTCATTATTATATTCACCATATGATTTAGAATTGTCTGCAACCAATTTTATGAGTGTGCTACCTAAGCTCCAGAATTTACTTTCAGGAACAACACATTTTCTACATAGTGCAACATTAGAGTTTGCAGTGCTAAAGCAAGTCAATGGCTGTTCCATTCCAAATGGTACCAGGTAGGTTCCTCAATTCAGCTGGCATTGGTATATTCCATGGCACTGAGCACTCTACATGCAATATCTGCGCAGTTCCAAATCACACTGAGTAGTTATGTACACAAATTTACCACGAAATGCATTGAATAGAAAGTAAAGCATTGAACACAATGGAGTATCAAGTACAATTTCGCTGAAAACTAGTATGTGCTAACATCATTTAAACCTTATTATTATACTCACCATATGATTTAGAATCGTCTGCAACCAATTTTATGTGTGTGCTACCTAAGCTCCAGAATTTACTTTCAGTAACAACACATTCTCTACATAGTGGAACATTAGAGTTTTTGGTACTAAAGCAAGTCAATGGCCGTTCCATTCCAAATGGTACCAGGTAGGTTCCTATATTCAGCTTGCATTGGTGTATTCCATGGCACTGAGCACTCTACATGCAATATCTGTGCAGTTTCATATCACACTGAGTAGTTATGTGCACAACCTTACCACGAAATGCATTGAATAGAAAGTAAAGCATTGAACACAATGGAGTGTCAATTAAAATTTCGCTGAAAACTAGTATGTGCTAACATGATGTAAACCTTATTATTATACTCACCATATGATTTAGAATCGTCTGCAACCAATTTTACGTGTGTGCTACCTAAACTCCAGAATTTACTTTCAGTAACAACACATTCTCTACATAGTGGAACATTAGAGTTTGCAGTACTAAAGCAAGTCCATGGCTGTTCCATTCCAAATGGTACCAGGTTGATTCCTATATTCAGCTTGCATTCTGTACTCCATGGCACTGAGCACTCTACATGCAATATCTACACAGTTCCAAATCACACTGAGTAGTTATGTACACTACTTTACCACGAAATGCATTCAATAGATAGTAAAGCATTGAACAAAATGGAGTGTCAAGTACAATTTCGCTGAAAACTAGTATGTGCTAACATGATGTAAACCTTATTATTATACTCACCATATGATTTAGAATCGTCTGCAACCAATTTTATGTGTGTGCTACCTAAGCTCCAGAATTTACTTTCAGTAACAACACATTCTCTACACAGTGGAAGATTAGAGTTTTTGGTACTAAAGCAAGTCAATGGCTGTTCCATTCCAAATGGTACCAGGTAGGTTCCTATATTCAGCTTGCATTGGTGTACTCCATGGCACTGAGCACTCTACATGCAATATCTACACAGTTCCAATTCACATGGAGTAGTTATGTACACAACCTTACCACGAAATGCATTGAATAGAAAGTAAAGCTTTGAACACAATGGAGTGTCAAGTACAATTTTGGTGAAAACAAGTATCTGCTAACATGATGTAAACCTTATTATTATACTCACCATATGATTTAGAATCGTCTGCAACCAATTTTATGACCGTGCTACCTAAGCACCAGAATTAACTTTCAGGAACAACGCATTCTCTACATAGTGGAACATTAGAGTTTGCAGTACTAAAGCAAGTCAATGGCTGTTCCATTCCAAATGGTACCAGGTAGGTTCCTATATTCAGCTTGCATTGGTGTATTCCATGGCACTGAGCACTCTACATGCAATATCTACACTGTTCCAAATCACCCTGAGTAGTTATGTACACAACCTTACCAGAAAATGCATTGAATAGAAAGGAAAGCATTCAACACAATGGAGTGCCAAGTACAATTTTGCTAAAAACAAGTATCTGCTAACATGATGTAAACCTTATTATTATACTCACCATATGATTTAGAATCGTCTGCAACCAATTTTATGACCGTGCTACCTAAGCTCCAGAATTTACTTTCAGGAACAACACATTTTCTACATAGTGCAACATTAGAGTTTGCAGTGCTAAAGCAAGTCAATGGCTGTTCCATTCCAAATGGTACCAGGTAGGTTCCTATATTCAGCTTGCATTGGTGTATTCCATGGCACTGAGCACTCTACATGCAATATCTACACTGTTCCAAATCACCCTGAGTAGTTATGTACACAACCTTACCAGAAAATGCATTGAATAGAAAGTAAAGCATTCAACACAATGGAGTGCCAAGTAGAATTTTGCTAAAAACAGGTATTTGCTAACATGATGTAAACCTTATTATTATGCTCACCATATGATTTAGAATAGTCTGCAAACAATTTTATGAGTGTGCTACCTAAGCTCCAGAATTTACTTTCAGTAACAACACATTTTCTACATAGTGCAACATTAGAGTTTGCAGTACTAAAGCAAGTCAATGGCTGTTCCATTTCAAATGGTACCAGGTAGATTCCTATATTCAGCTTGCATTGGTGTATTCCATGGCACTGAGCACTCTACATGCAATATCTGTGCAGTTTCAAATCACACTGAGTAGTTATGTGCACAACCTTACCACGAAATGCATTGAATAGAAAGTAAAGCATTGAACACAATGGAGTGTCAATTAAAATTTCGCTGAAAACTAGTATGTGCTAACATGATGTAAACCTTATTATTATACTCACCATATGATTTAGAATCGTCTGCAACCAATTTTACGTGTGTGCTACCTAAGCTCCAGAATTTACTTTCAGTAACAACACATTCTCTACATAGTGGAACATTAGAGTTTGCAGTACTAAAGCAAGTCCATGGCTGTTCCATTCCAAATGGTACCAGGTTGATTCCTATATTCAGCTTGCATTCTGTACTCCATGGCACTGAGCACTCTACATGCAATATCTACACAGTTCCAAATCACACTGAGTAGTTATGTACACAACTTTACCACGAAATGCATTCAATAGATAGTAAAGCATTGAACAAAATGGAGTGTCAAGTACAATTTCGCTGAAAACTAGTATGTGCTAACATGATGTAAACCTTATTATTATACTCACCATATGATTTAGAATAGTCTGCAACCAATTTTATGTGTGTGCTACCTAAGCTCCAGAATTTACTTTCAGTAACAACACATTCTCTACATAGTGGAACATTAGAGTTTGCAGTACTAAAGCAAGTCCATGGCTGTTCCATTCCAAATGGTACCAGGTAGGTTCCTATATTCAGCTTGCATTGGTGTACTCCATGGCACTGAGCACTCTACATGCAATATCTACACAGTTCCAATTCACATGGAGTAGTTATGTACACAACCTTACCACGAAATGCATTGAATAGAAAGTAAAGCTTTGAACACAATGGAGTGTCAAGTACAATTTTGGTGAAAACAAGTATCTGCTAACATGATGTAAACCTTATTATTATACTCACCATATGATTTAGAATCGTCTGCAACCAATTTTATGACCGTGCTACCTAAGCACCAGAATTTAGTTTCAGGAACAACTCATTCTCTACATAGTGGAACATTAGAGTTTGCAGTACTAAAGCAAGTCAATGGCTGTTCCATTCCAAATGGTACCAGGTAGGTTCCTATATTCAGCTTGCATTGGTGTATTCCATGGCACTGAGCACTCTACATGCAATATCTACACTGTTCCAAATCACCCTGAGTAGTTATGTACACAACCTTACCAGAAAATGCATTGAATAGAAAGGAAAGCATTCAACACAATGGAGTGCCAAGTACAATTTTGCTAAAAACAAGTATCTGCTAACATGATGTAAACCTTATTATTATACTCACCATATGATTTAGAATCGTCTGCAACCAATTTTATGACCGTGCTACCTAAGCTCCAGAATTTACTTTCAGGAACAACACATTTTCTACATAGTGCAACATTAGAGTTTGCAGTGCTAAAGCAAGTCAATGGCTGTTCCATTCCAAATGGTACCAGGTAGGTTCCTATATTCAGCTTGCATTGGTGTATTCCATGGCACTGAGCACTCTACATGCAATATCTACACTGTTCCAAATCACCCTGAGTAGTTATGTACACAACCTTACCAGAAAATGCATTGAATAGAAAGTAAAGCATTCAACACAATGGAGTGCCAAGTAGAATTTTGCTAAAAACAGGTATTTGCTAACATGATGTAAACCTTATTATTATGCTCACCATATGATTTAGAATAGTCTGCAAACAATTTTATGAGTGTGCTACCTAAGCTCCAGAATTTACTTTCAGTAACAACACATTTTCTACATAGTGCAACATTAGAGTTTGCAGTACTAAAGCAAGTCAATGGCTGTTCCATTTCAAATGGTACCAGGTAGATTCCTATATTCAGCTTGCATTGGTGTATTCCATGGCACTGAGCACTCTACATGCAATATCTGTGCAGTTTCAAATCACACTGAGTAGTTATGTGCACAACCTTACCACGAAATGCATTGAATAGAAAGTAAAGCATTGAACACAATGGAGTGTCAATTAAAATTTCGCTGAAAACTAGTATGTGCTAACATGATGTAAACCTTATTATTATACTCACCATATGATTTAGAATCGTCTGCAACCAATTTTACGTGTGTGCTACCTAAGCTCCAGAATTTACTTTCAGTAACAACACATTCTCTACATAGTGGAACATTAGAGTTTGCAGTACTAAAGCAAGTCCATGGCTGTTCCATTCCAAATGGTACCAGGTTGATTCCTATATTCAGCTTGCATTCTGTACTCCATGGCACTGAGCACTCTACATGCAATATCTACACAGTTCCAAATCACACTGAGTAGTTATGTACACAACTTTACCACGAAATGCATTCAATTGATAGTAAAGCATTGAACAAAATGGAGTGTCAAGTACAATTTCGCTGAAAACTAGTATGTGCTAACATGATGTAAACCTTATTATTATACTCACCATATGATTTAGAATAGTCTGCAAACAATTTTATGAGTGTGCTACCTAAGCTCCAGAATTTACTTTCAGTAACAACACATTTTCTACATAGTGCAACATTAGAGTTTGAAGTACTAAAGCAAGTCAATGGCTGTTCCATTCCAAATGGTACCAGGTAGGTTCCTATATTCAGCTTGCATTGGTGTACTCCATGGCACTGAGCACTCTACATGCAATATCTACACAGTTCCAATTCACATGGAGTAGTTATGTACACAACCTTACCACGAAATGCATTGAATAGAAAGTAAAGCTTTGAACACAATGGAGTGTCAAGTACAATTTTGGTGAAAACAAGTATCTGCTAACATGATGTAAACCTTATTATTATACTCACCATATGATTTAGAATCGTCTGCAACCAATTTTATGACCGTGCTACCTAAGCACCAGAATATAGTTTCAGGAACAACTCATTCTCTACATAGTGGAACATTAGAGTTTGCAGTACTAAAGCAAGTCAATGGCTGTTCCATTCCAAATGGTACCAGGTAGGTTCCTATATTCAGCTTGCATTGGTGTATTCCATGACACTGAGCACTCTACATGCAATATCTACACTGTTCCAAATCACCCTGAGTAGTTATGTACACAACCTTACCAGAAAATGCATTGAATAGAAAGGAAAGCATTCAACACAATGGAGTGTCAAGTACAATTTTGCTAAAAACAAGTATCTGCTAACATGATGTAAACCTTATTATTATACTCACCATATGATTTAGAATCGTCTGCAACCAATTTTATGACCGTGCTACCTAAGCACCAGAATTTACTTTCAGGAACAACGCATTCTCTACATAGTGGAACATTAGAGTTTGCAGTACTAAAGCAAGTCAATGGCTGTTCCATTCCAAATGGTACCATGTAGTTTCCTATATTCAGCTTGCATTGGTGTACTCCATGGCACTGAGCACTCTACATGCAATATCTACACAGTTCCAATTCACATGGAGTAGTTATGTACACAACCTTACCACGAAATGCATTGAATAGAAAGTAAAGCTTTGAACACAATGGAGTGTCAAGTACAATTTTGGTGAAAACAAGTATCTGCTAACATGATGTAAACCTTATTATTATACTCACCATATGATTTAGAATAGTCTGCAAACAATTTTATGAGTGTGCTACCTAAGCTCCAGAATTTACTTTCAGTAACAACGCATTCTCTACATAGTGGAACATTAGAGTTTGCAGTACTAAAGCAAGTCAATGGCTGTTCCATTCCAAATGGTACCAGGTAGATTCCTATATTCAGCTTGCATTCTGTACTACATGGCACTGAGCACTCTACATGCAATATCTACACAGTTCCAAATCACACTGAGTAGTTATGTACACAACTTTACCACGAAATGCATTGAATAGAAAGTAAAGCTTTGAACAAAATGGAGTGTCAAGTACAATTTTGGTGAAAACAAGTATCTGCTAACATGATGTAAACCTTATTATTATACTCACCATATGATTTAGAATCGTCTGCAAACAATTTTATGACCGTGCTACCTAAGCGCCAGAATTTACTTTCAGGAACAACGCATTCTCTACATAGTGGAACATTAGAGTTTGCAGTACTAAAGCAAGTCAATGGCTGTTCCATTCCAAATGGTACCAGGTAGGTTCCTATATTCAGCTTGCATTGGTGTATTCCATGACACTGAGCACTCTACATGCAATATCTACACTGTTCCAAATCACCCTGAGTAGTTATGTACACAACCTTACCAGAAAATGCATTGAATAGAAAGGAAAGCATTCAACACAATGGAGTGCCAAGTACAATTTTGCTAAAAACAAGTATCTGCTAACATGATGTAAACCTTATTATTATACTCACCATATGATTTAGAATCGTCTGCAACCAATTTTATGACCGTGCTACCTAAGCACCAGAATTTACTTTCAGTAACAACACATTTTCTACATAGTGCAACATTAGAGTTTGCAGTACTAAAGCAAGTCAATGGCTGTTCCATTCCAAATGGTACCAGGTAGGTTCCTATATTCAGCTTGCATTGGTGTATTCCATGGCACTGAGCACTCTACATGCAATATCTACACTGTTCCAAATCACCCTGAGTAGTTATGTACACAACCTTACCACGAAATGCATTGAATAGAAAGTAAAGCATTGAACACAATGGAGTGTCAAGTACAATTTCGCTGAAAACTAGTATGTGCTAACATGATGTAAACCTTATTATTATACTCACCATATGATTTAGAATCGTCTGCAACCAATGTTCTGTGTGTGCTACCTAAGAGCCAGAATTTACTTTCAGTAACAACACATTTTCTACATAGTGCAACATTAGAGTTTGCAGTACTAAAGCAAGTCAATGGCTGTTCCATTTCAAATGGTACCAGGTAGATTACTATATTCAGCTTGCATTGGTGTATTCCATGGCACTGAGCACTCTACATGCAATATCTGTGCAGTTTCAAATCACACTGAGTAGTTATGTGCACAACCTTACCACGAAATGCATTGAATAGAAAGTAAAGCATTGAACACAATGGAGTGTCAATTAAAATTTCGCTGAAAACTAGTATGTGCTAACATGATGTAAACCTTATTATTATACTCACCATATGATTTAGAATCGTCTGCAACCAATTTTATGACCGTGCTACCTAAGCACCAGAATTAACTTTCAGGAACAACGCATTCTCTACATAGTGGAACATTAGAGTTTGCAGTACTAAAGCAAGTCAATGGCTGTTCCATTCCAAATGGTACCAGGTAGGTTCCTATATTCAGCTTGCATTGGTGTATTCCATGGCACTGAGCACTCTACATGCAATATCTACACTGTTCCAAATCACCCTGAGCAGTTATGTACACAACCTTACCAGAAAATGCATTGAATAGAAAGGAAAGCATTCAACACAATGGAGCGCCAAGTACAATTTTGCTAAAAACAAGTATCTGCTAACATGATGTAAACCTTATTATTATACTCACCATATGATTTAGAATCGTCTGCAACCAATTTTATGACCGTGCTACCTAAGCACCAAAATTTACTTTCAGGAACAACGCATTCTCTACATAGTGGAACATTAGAGTTTGCAGTACTAAAGCAAGTCAATGGCTGTTCCATTCCAAATGGTACCATGTAGGTTCCTCAATTCAGCTGGCATTGGTATATTCCATGGCACTGAGCACTCTACATGCAATATCTGCGCAGTTCCAAATCACACTGAGTAGTTATGTACACAAATTTACCACGAAATGCATTGAATAGAAAGTAAAGCATTGAACACAATGGAGTGTCAAGTACAATTTCGCTGAAAACTAGTATGTGCTAACATCATTTAAACCTTATTATTATACTCACCATATGATTCAGAATCGTCTGCAACCAATTTTATGTGTGTGCTTCCTAATCTCCAGAATTTACTTTCAGTAACAACACATTCTCTACATGGTGGGACATTAGAGTGTGCAGTACTAAAGCAAGTCAATGGCTGTTCCATTCCAAATGGTACCAGGTAGGTTCCTATATTCAGCTTGCATTGGTGTATTCCATGGCACTGAGCACTCTACATGCAATATCTACACTGTTCCAAATCACCCTGAGTAGTTATGTACACAACCTTACCAGAAAACGCATTGAATAGAAAGTAAAGCATTCAACACAATGGAGTGCCAAGTACAATTTCGCTAAAAACAGGTATTTGCTAACATGATGTAAACCTTATTATTATGCTCACCATATGATTTAGAATAGTCTGCAAACAATTTTATGAGTGTGCTACCTAAGCTCCAGAATTTACTTTCAGTAACAACACATTTTCTACATAGTGCAACATTAGAGTTTGCAGTACTAAAGCAAGTCAATGGCTGTTCCATTCCAAATGGTACCAGGTAGATTCCTATATTCAGCTTGCATTCTGTACTCCATGGCACTGAGCACTCTACATGCAATATCTACACAGTTCCAAATCACACTGAGTAGTTATGTACACAACTTTACCACGAAATGCATTGAATAGAAAGTAAAGCATTGAACAAAATGGAGTGTCAAGTACAATTTCGCTGAAAACTAGTATGTGCTAACATGATGTAAACCTTATTATTATACTCACCATATGATTTAGAATCGTCTGCAACCAATTTTATGTGTGTGCTACCTAAGCTCCAGAATTTACTTTCAGTAACAACACATTCTCTACACAGTGGAACATTAGAGTTTTTGGTACTAAAGCAAGTCAATGGCTGTTCCATTCCAAATGGTACCAGGTAGGTTCCTATATTCAGCTTGCATTGGTGTACTCCATGGCACTGAGCACTCTACATGCAATATCTACACAGTTCCAATTCACATGGAGTAGTTATGTACACAACCTTACCACGAAATGCATTGAATAGAAAGTAAAGCTTTGAACACAATGGAGTGTCAAGTACAATTTTGGTGAAAACAAGTATCTGCTAACATGATGTAAACCTTATTATTATACTCACCATATGATTTAGAATCGTCTGCAACCAATTTTATTACCGTGCTACCTAAGCACCAGAATTTACTTTCAGGAACAACGCATTCTCTACATAGTGGAACATTAGAGTTTGCAGTACTAAAGCAAGTCAATGGCTGTTCCATTCCAAATGGTACCAGGTAGGTTCCTATATTCAGCTTGCATTGGTGTATTCCATGGCACTGAGCACTCTACATGCAATATCTACACTGTTCCAAATCACCCTGAGTAGTTATGTACACAACCTTACCAGAAAATGCATTGAATAGAAAGGAAAGCATTCAACACAATGGAGTGCCAAGTACAATTTTGCTAAAAACAAGTATCTGCTAACATGATGTAAACCTTATTATTATACTCACCATATGATTTAGAATCGTCTGCAACCAATTTTATGACCGTGCTACCTAAGCACCAGAATTTACTTTCAGGAACAACGCATTCTCTACATAGTGGAACATTAGAGTTTGCAGTACTAAAGCAAGTCAATGGCTGTTCCATTCCAAATGGTACCATGTAGTTTCCTATATTCAGCTTGCATTGGTGAACTCCATGGCACTGAGCACTCTACATGCAATATGTACACAGTTCCAAATCACATGGAGTAGTTATGTACACAACCTTACCACGAAATGCATTGAATAGAAAGTAAAGCATTGAACACAATGGAGTGTCAAGTACAATTTCGCTGAAAACTAGTATGTGCTAACATCATTTAAACCTTATTATTATACTCACCATATGATTCAGAATCGTCTGCAACCAATTTTATGTGTGTGCTTCCTAATCTCCAGAATTTACTTTCAGTAACAACACATTTTCTACATAGTGCAACATTAGAGTTTGCAGTACTAAAGCAAGTCAATGGCTGTTCCATTCCAAATGGTACCAGATAGGTTCCTATATTCAGCTTGCATTGGTGTATTCCATGGCACTGAGCACTCTACATGCAATATCTACACTGTTCCAAATCACCCTGAGTAGTTATGTACACAACCTTACCACGAAATGCATTGAATAGAAAGTAAAGCTTTGAACACAATGGAGTGTCAAGTACAATTTCGCTGAAAACTAGTATGTGCTAACATCATTTAAACCTTATTATTATACTCACCATATGATTCAGAATCGTCTGCAACCAATTTTATGTGTGTGCTTCCTAATCTCCAGAACTTACTTTCAGTAACATCACATTCTCTACATGGTGGGACATTAGAGTGTGCAGTACTAAAGCAAGTCAATGGCTGTTCCATTCCAAATGGTACCAGGTAGGTTCCTATATTCAGCTTGCATTGGTGTATTCCATGGCACTGAGCACTCTACATGCAATATCTACACTGTTCCAAATCACCCTGAGTAGTTATGTACACAACCTTACCAGAAAACGCATTGAATAGAAAGTAAAGCATTCAACACAATGGAGTGCCAAGTACAATTTTGCTAAAAACAGGTATCTGCTAACATGATGTAAACCTTATTATTATACTCACCATATGATTTAGAATCGTCTGCAACCAATTTTATGACCGTGCTACCTAAGCACCAGAATTTACTTTCAGTAACAACACATTTTCTACATAGTGCAACATTAGAGTTTGCAGTACTAAAGCAAGTCAATGGCTGTTCCATTCCAAATGGTACCAGGTAGGTTCCTATATTCAGCTTGCATTGGTGTATTCCATGGCACTGAGCACTCTACATGCAATATCTACACTGTTCCAAATCACCCTGAGTAGTTATGTACACAACCTTACCACGAAATGCATTGAATAGAAAGTAAAGCATTGAACACAATGGAGTGTCAAGTACAATTTCGCTGAAAACTAGTATGTGCTAACATGATGTAAACCTTATTATTATACTCACCATATGATTTAGAATCGTCTGCAACCAATGTTCTGTGTGTGCTACCTAAGAGCCAGAATTTACTTTCAGTAACAACACATTTTCTACATAGTGCAACATTAGAGTTTGCAGTACTAAAGCAAGTCAATGGCTGTTCCATTTCAAATGGTACCAGGTAGATTACTATATTCAGCTTGCATTGGTGTATTCCATGGCACTGAGCACTCTACATGCAATATCTGTGCAGTTTCAAATCACACTGAGTAGTTATGTGCACAACCTTACCACGAAATGCATTGAATAGAAAGTAAAGCATTGAACACAATGGAGTGTCAATTAAAATTTCGCTGAAAACTAGTATGTGCTAACATGATGTAAACCTTATTATTATACTCACCATATGATTTAGAATCGTCTGCAACCAATTTTATGACCGTGCTACCTAAGCACCAGAATTAACTTTCAGGAACAACGCATTCTCTACATAGTGGAACATTAGAGTTTGCAGTACTAAAGCAAGTCAATGGCTGTTCCATTCCAAATGGTACCAGGTAGGTTCCTATATTCAGCTTGCATTGGTGTATTCCATGGCACTGAGCACTCTACATGCAATATCTACACTGTTCCAAATCACCCTGAGCAGTTATGTACACAACCTTACCAGAAAATGCATTGAATAGAAAGGAAAGCATTCAACACAATGGAGCGCCAAGTACAATTTTGCTAAAAACAAGTATCTGCTAACATGATGTAAACCTTATTATTATACTCACCATATGATTTAGAATCGTCTGCAACCAATTTTATGACCGTGCTACCTAAGCACCAAAATTTACTTTCAGGAACAACGCATTCTCTACATAGTGGAACATTAGAGTTTGCAGTACTAAAGCAAGTCAATGGCTGTTCCATTCCAAATGGTACCATGTAGGTTCCTCAATTCAGCTGGCATTGGTATATTCCATGGCACTGAGCACTCTACATGCAATATGTACACAGTTCCAAATCACATGGAGTAGTTATGTACACAACCTTACCACGAAATGCATTGAATAGAAAGTAAAGCATTGAACACAATGGAGTGTCAAGTACAATTTCGCTGAAAACTAGTATGTGCTAACATCATTTAAACCTTATTATTATACTCACCATATGATTCAGAATCGTCTGCAACCAATTTTATGTGTGTGCTTCCTAATCTCCAGAATTTACTTTCAGTAACAACACATTTTCTACATAGTGCAACATTAGAGTTTGCAGTACTAAAGCAAGTCAATGGCTGTTCCATTCCAAATGGTACCAGATAGGTTCCTATATTCAGCTTGCATTGGTGTATTCCATGGCACTGAGCACTCTACATGCAATATCTACACTGTTCCAAATCACCCTGAGTAGTTATGTACACAACCTTACCACGAAATGCATTGAATAGAAAGTAAAGCTTTGAACACAATGGAGTGTCAAGTACAATTTCGCTGAAAACTAGTATGTGCTAACATCATTTAAACCTTATTATTATACTCACCATATGATTCAGAATCGTCTGCAACCAATTTTATGTGTGTGCTTCCTAATCTCCAGAACTTACTTTCAGTAACATCACATTCTCTACATGGTGGGACATTAGAGTGTGCAGTACTAAAGCAAGTCAATGGCTGTTCCATTCCAAATGGTACCAGGTAGGTTCCTATATTCAGCTTGCATTGGTGTATTCCATGGCACTGAGCACTCTACATGCAATATCTACACTGTTCCAAATCACCCTGAGTAGTTATGTACACAACCTTACCAGAAAACGCATTGAATAGAAAGTAAAGCATTCAACACAATGGAGTGCCAAGTACAATTTTGCTAAAAACAGGTATCTGCTAACATGATGTAAACCTTATTATTATACTCACCATATGATTTAGAATCGTCTGCAACCAATTTTATGACCGTGCTACCTAAGCACCAGAATTTACTTTCAGTAACAACACATTTTCTACATAGTGCAACATTAGAGTTTGCAGTACTAAAGCAAGTCAATGGCTGTTCCATTCCAAATGGTACCAGGTAGGTTCCTATATTCAGCTTGCATTGGTGTATTCCATGGCACTGAGCACTCTACATGCAATATCTACACTGTTCCAAATCACCCTGAGTAGTTATGTACACAACCTTACCACGAAATGCATTGAATAGAAAGTAAAGCATTGAACACAATGGAGTGTCAAGTACAATTTCGCTGAAAACTAGTATGTGCTAACATGATGTAAACCTTATTATTATACTCACCATATGATTTAGAATCGTCTGCAACCAATGTTCTGTGTGTGCTACCTAAGAGCCAGAATTTACTTTCAGTAACAACACATTTTCTACATAGTGCAACATTAGAGTTTGCAGTACTAAAGCAAGTCAATGGCTGTTCCATTTCAAATGGTACCAGGTAGATTACTATATTCAGCTTGCATTGGTGTATTCCATGGCACTGAGCACTCTACATGCAATATCTGTGCAGTTTCAAATCACACTGAGTAGTTATGTGCACAACCTTACCACGAAATGCATTGAATAGAAAGTAAAGCATTGAACACAATGGAGTGTCAATTAAAATTTCGCTGAAAACTAGTATGTGCTAACATGATGTAAACCTTATTATTATACTCACCATATGATTTAGAATCGTCTGCAACCAATTTTATGACCGTGCTACCTAAGCACCAGAATTAACTTTCAGGAACAACGCATTCTCTACATAGTGGAACATTAGAGTTTGCAGTACTAAAGCAAGTCAATGGCTGTTCCATTCCAAATGGTACCAGGTAGGTTCCTATATTCAGCTTGCATTGGTGTATTCCATGGCACTGAGCACTCTACATGCAATATCTACACTGTTCCAAATCACCCTGAGCAGTTATGTACACAACCTTACCAGAAAATGCATTGAATAGAAAGGAAAGCATTCAACACAATGGAGCGCCAAGTACAATTTTGCTAAAAACAAGTATCTGCTAACATGATGTAAACCTTATTATTATACTCACCATATGATTTAGAATCGTCTGCAACCAATTTTATGACCGTGCTACCTAAGCACCAAAATTTACTTTCAGGAACAACGCATTCTCTACATAGTGGAACATTAGAGTTTGCAGTACTAAAGCAAGTCAATGGCTGTTCCATTCCAAATGGTACCATGTAGGTTCCTCAATTCAGCTGGCATTGGTATATTCCATGGCACTGAGCACTCTACATGCAATATCTGCGCAGTTCCAAATCACACTGAGTAGTTATGTACACAAATTTACCACGAAATGCATTGAATAGAAAGTAAAGCATTGAACACAATGGAGTGTCAAGTACAATTTCGCTGAAAACTAGTATGTGCTAACATCATTTAAACCTTATTATTATACTCACCATATGATTCAGAATCGTCTGCAACCAATTTTATGTGTGTGCTTCCTAATCTCCAGAATTTACTTTCAGTAACAACACATTCTCTACATGGTGGGACATTAGAGTGTGCAGTACTAAAGCAAGTCAATGGCTGTTCCATTCCAAATGGTACCAGGTAGGTTCCTATATTCAGCTTGCATTGGTGTATTCCATGGCACTGAGCACTCTACATGCAATATCTACACTGTTCCAAATCACCCTGAGTAGTTATGTACACAACCTTACCAGAAAACGCATTGAATAGAAAGTAAAGCATTCAACACAATGGAGTGCCAAGTACAATTTCGCTAAAAACAGGTATTTGCTAACATGATGTAAACCTTATTATTATGCTCACCATATGATTTAGAATAGTCTGCAAACAATTTTATGAGTGTGCTACCTAAGCTCCAGAATTTACTTTCAGTAACAACACATTTTCTACATAGTGCAACATTAGAGTTTGCAGTACTAAAGCAAGTCAATGGCTGTTCCATTCCAAATGGTACCAGGTAGATTCCTATATTCAGCTTGCATTCTGTACTCCATGGCACTGAGCACTCTACATGCAATATCTACACAGTTCCAAATCACACTGAGTAGTTATGTACACAACTTTACCACGAAATGCATTGAATAGAAAGTAAAGCATTGAACAAAATGGAGTGTCAAGTACAATTTCGCTGAAAACTAGTATGTGCTAACATGATGTAAACCTTATTATTATACTCACCATATGATTTAGAATCGTCTGCAACCAATTTTATGTGTGTGCTACCTAAGCTCCAGAATTTACTTTCAGTAACAACACATTCTCTACACAGTGGAACATTAGAGTTTTTGGTACTAAAGCAAGTCAATGGCTGTTCCATTCCAAATGGTACCAGGTAGGTTCCTATATTCAGCTTGCATTGGTGTACTCCATGGCACTGAGCACTCTACATGCAATATCTACACAGTTCCAATTCACATGGAGTAGTTATGTACACAACCTTACCACGAAATGCATTGAATAGAAAGTAAAGCTTTGAACACAATGGAGTGTCAAGTACAATTTTGGTGAAAACAAGTATCTGCTAACATGATGTAAACCTTATTATTATACTCACCATATGATTTAGAATCGTCTGCAAACAATTTTATGACCGTGCTACCTAAGCACCAGAATTTACTTTCAGGAACAACGCATTCTCTACATAGTGGAACATTAGAGTTTGCAGTACTAAAGCAAGTCAATGGCTGTTCCATTCCAAATGGTACCAGGTAGGTTCCTATATTCAGCTTGCATTGGTGTATTCCATGGCACTGAGCACTCTACATGCAATATCTACACTGTTCCAAATCACCCTGAGTAGTTATGTACACAACCTTACCAGAAAATGCATTGAATAGAAAGGAAAGCATTCAACACAATGGAGTGCCAAGTACAATTTTGCTAAAAACAAGTATCTGCTAACATGATGTAAACCTTATTATTATACTCACCATATGATTTAGAATCGTCTGCAACCAATTTTATGACCGTGCTACCTAAGCACCAGAATTTACTTTCAGGAACAACGCATTCTCTACATAGTGGAACATTAGAGTTTGCAGTACTAAAGCAAGTCAATGGCTGTTCCATTCCAAATGGTACCATGTAGTTTCCTATATTCAGCTTGCATTGGTGAACTCCATGGCACTGAGCACTCTACATGCAATATGTACACAGTTCCAAATCACATGGAGTAGTTATGTACACAACCTTACCACGAAATGCATTGAATAGAAAGTAAAGCATTGAACACAATGGAGTGTCAAGTACAATTTCGCTGAAAACTAGTATGTGCTAACATCATTTAAACCTTATTATTATACTCACCATATGATTCAGAATCGTCTGCAACCAATTTTATGTGTGTGCTTCCTAATCTCCAGAATTTACTTTCAGTAACAACACATTTTCTACATAGTGCAACATTAGAGTTTGCAGTACTAAAGCAAGTCAATGGCTGTTCCATTCCAAATGGTACCAGATAGGTTCCTATATTCAGCTTGCATTGGTGTATTCCATGGCACTGAGCACTCTACATGCAATATCTACACTGTTCCAAATCACCCTGAGTAGTTATGTACACAACCTTACCACGAAATGCATTGAATAGAAAGTAAAGCTTTGAACACAATGGAGTGTCAAGTACAATTTCGCTGAAAACTAGTATGTGCTAACATCATTTAAACCTTATTATTATACTCACCATATGATTCAGAATCGTCTGCAACCAATTTTATGTGTGTGCTTCCTAATCTCCAGAACTTACTTTCAGTAACATCACATTCTCTACATGGTGGGACATTAGAGTGTGCAGTACTAAAGCAAGTCAATGGCTGTTCCATTCCAAATGGTACCAGGTAGGTTCCTATATTCAGCTTGCATTGGTGTATTCCATGGCACTGAGCACTCTACATGCAATATCTACACTGTTCCAAATCACCCTGAGTAGTTATGTACACAACCTTACCAGAAAACGCATTGAATAGAAAGTAAAGCATTCAACACAATGGAGTGCCAAGTACAATTTCGCTAAAAACAGGTATTTGCTAACATGATGTAAACCTTATTATTATGCTCACCATATGATTTAGAATATTCTGCAAACAATTTTATGAGTGTGCTACCTAAGCTCCAGAATTTACTTTCAGTAACAACACATTTTCTACATAGTGCAACATTAGAGTTTGCAGTACTAAAGCAAGTCAATGGCTGTTCCATTCCAAATGGTACCAGGTAGGTTCCTCAATTCAGCTTGCATTGGTGTATTCCATGGCACTGAGCACTCTACATGCAATATCTACACTGTTCCAAATCACCCTGAGTAGTTATGTACACAACCTTACCAGAAAATGCATTGAATAGAAAGTAAAGCATTCAACACAATGGAATGCCAAGTACAATTTTGCTAAAAACAGGTATTTGCTAACATGATGTAAACCTTATTATTATGCTCACCATATGATTTAGAATAGTCTGCAAACAATTTTATGAGTGTGCTACCTAAGCTCCAGAATTTACTTTCAGTAACAACACATTTTCTACATAGTGCAACATTAGAGTTTGCAGTACTAAAGCAAGTCAATGGCTGTTCCATTCCAAATGGAACCAGGTAGGTTCCTCAATTCAGCTTGCATTGGTGTATTCCATGGCACTGAGCACTCTACATGCAAAATCTGTGCAGTTTCAAATCACACTTAGTAGTTATGTGCACAATCTTACCACGAAATGCATTGAATAGAAAGTAAAGCATTGAACACAATGGAGTGTCAATTAAAATTTCGCTGAAAACTAGTATGTGCTAACATGATGTAAACCTTATTATTATACTCACCATATGATTTAGAATCGTCTGCAACCAATTTTATGTGTGTGCTACCTAAGCTCCAGAATTTACTTTCAGTAACAACACATTCTCTACATAGTGGAACATTAGAGTTTGCAGTACTAAAGCAAGTCCATGGCTGTTCCATTCCAGATGGTACCAGGTAGATTCCTATATTCAGCTTGCATTCTGTACTCCATGGCACTGAGCACTCTACATGCAATATCTACACAGTTCCAAATCACACTGAGTAGTTATGTACACAACTTTACCACGAAATGCATTGAATAGAAAGTAAAGCATTGAACAAAATGGAGTGTCAAGTACAATTTCGCTGAAAACTAGTATGTGCTAACATGATGTAAACCTTATTATTATACTCACCATATGATTTAGAATCGTCTGCAACCAATTTTATGTGTGTGCTACCTAAGCTCCAGAATTTACTTTCAGTAACAACACATTCTCTACATAGTGGAACATTAGAGTTTTTGGTACTAAAGCAAGTCAATGGCTGTTCCATTCCAAATGGTACCAGGTAGGTTCCTGTATTCAGCTTGCATTGGTGTACTCCATGGCACTGAGCACTCTACATGCAATATCTACACAGTTCCAATTCACATGGAGTAGTTATGTACACAACCTTACCACGAAATGCATTGAATAGAAAGTAAAGCTTTGAACACAATGGTCTGTCAAGTACAATTTTGGTGAAAACAAGTATCTACTAACATGATGTAAACCTTATTATTATACTCACCATATGATTTAGAATCGTCTGCAACCAATTTTATGTGTGTGCTACCTAAGCTCCAGAATTTACTTTCAGTAACAACACATTCTCTACATAGTGGAACATTAGAGTTTTTGGTACTAAAGCAAGTCAATGGCTGTTCCATTCCAAATGGTACCAGGTAGGTTCCTATATTCAGCTTGCATTGGTATACTCCATGGCACTGAGCACTCTACATGCAATATCTACACTGTTCCAAATCACCCTGAGTAGTTATGTACACAACCTTACCAGAAAATGCATTGAATAGAAAGTAAAGCATTCAACACAATGGAATGCCAAGTACAATTTTGCTAAAAACAGGTATTTGCTAACGATGTAAACTTTATTATTATGCTCACCATATGATTTAGAATAGTCTGCAAACAATTTTATGAGTGTGCTACCTAAGCTCCAGAATTTACTTTCAGTAACAACACATTTTCTACATAGTGGAACATTAGAGTTTGCAGTACTAAAGCAAGTCAATGGCTGTTCCATTCCAAATGGAACCAGGTAGGTTCCTCAATTCAGCCTGCATTGGTGTATTCCATGGCACTGAGCACTCTACATGCAATATCTGTGCAGTTTCAAATCACACTTAGTAGTTATGTGCACAACCTTACCACGAAATGCATTGAATAGAAAATAAAGCATTGAACACAATGGAGTGTCAATTAAAATTTCGCTGAAAACTAGTATGTGCTAACCTGATGTAAACCTTATTATTATACTCACCATATGATTTAGAATCGTCTGCAACCAATTTTATGTGTGTGCTACCTAAGCTCCAGAATTTACTTTCAGTAACAACACATTTTCTACATAGTGCAACATTAGAGTTTGCAGTACTAAAGCAAGTCAATGGCTGTTCCATTCCAAATGGTACCAGGTAGGTTCCTCATTTCAGCTTCCATTGGTGTATTCCATGGCACTGAGCACTCTACATGCAATATCTACACTGTTCCAAATCACCCTGAGTAGTTATGTACACAACCTTACCAGAAAATTCATTGAATAGAAAGTAAAGCATTCAACACAATGGAATGCCAAGTACAATTTTGCTAAAAACAGGTATTTGCTAACATGATGTAAACCTTATTATTATGCTCACCATATGATTTAGAATAGTCTGCAAACAATTTTATGAGTGTGCTACCTAAGCTCCAGAATTTACTTTCAGTAACAACACATTTTCTACATAGTGCAACATTAGAGTTTGCAGTACTAAAGCAAGTCAATGGCTGTTCCATTCCAAATGGAACCAGGTAGGTTCCTCAATTCAGCTTGCATTGGTGTATTCCATGGCACTGAGCACTCTACATGCAAAATCTGTGCAGTTTCAAATCACACTTAGTAGTTATGTGCACAACCTTACCACGAAATGCATTGAATAGAAAGTAAAGCATTGAACACAATGGAGTGTCAATTAAAATTTCGCTGAAAACTAGTATGTGCTAACATGATGTAAACCTTATTATTATACTCACCATATGATTTAGAATCGTCTGCAACCAATTTTATGTGTGTGCTACCTAAGCTCCAGAATTTACTTTCAGTAACAACACATTCTCTACATAGTGGAACATTAGAGTTTGCAGTACTAAAGCAAGTCCATGGCTGTTCCATTCCAGATGGTACCAGGTAGATTCCTATATTCAGCTTGCATTCTGTACTCCATGGCACTGAGCACTCTACATGCAATATCTACACAGTTCCAAATCACACTGAGTAGTTATGTACACAACTTTACCACGAAATGCATTGAATAGAAAGTAAAGCATTGAACAAAATGGAGTGTCAAGTACAATTTCGCTGAAAACTAGTATGTGCTAACATGATGTAAACCTTATTATTATACTCACCATATGATTTAGAATCGTCTGCAACCAATTTTATGTGTGTGCTACCTAAGCTCCAGAATTTACTTTCAGTAACAACACATTCTCTACATAGTGGAACATTAGAGTTTTTGGTACTAAAGCAAGTCAATGGCTGTTCCATTCCAAATGGTACCAGGTAGGTTCCTATATTCAGCTTGCATTGGTGTACTCCATGGCACTGAGCACTCTACATGCAATATCTACACAGTTCCAATTCACATGGAGTAGTTATGTACACAACCTTACCACGAAATGCATTGAATAGAAAGTAAAGCTTTGAACACAATGGTCTGTCAAGTACAATTTTGGTGAAAACAAGTATCTACTAACATGATGTAAACCTTATTATTATACTCACCATATGATTTAGAATCGTCTGCAACCAATTTTATGACCGTGCTACCTAAGCACCAGAATTTACTTTCAGGAACAACGCATTCTCTACATAGTGGAACATTAGAGTTTGCAGTACTAAAGCAAGTCAATGGCTGTTCCATTCCAAATGGTACCATGTAGGTTCCTATATTCAGCTTGCATTGGTGAACTCCATGGCACTGAGCACTCTACATGCAATATGTACACAGTTCCAGATCACATGGAGTAGTTATGTTCACAACCTTACCACGAAATGCATTGAATAGAAAGTAAAGCATTGAACACAATGGAGTGTCAAGTACAATTTTGGTGAAAACAAGTATGTGCTAACATGATGTAAACCTTATTATTATACTCACCATATGATTTAGAATTGTCTGCAACCAAATTTATGAGTGTGCTACCTAAGCTCCAGAATTTACTTTCAGGAACAACACATTTTCTACATAGTGCAACATTAGAGTTTGCAGTACTAAAGCAAGTCAATGGCTGTTCCATTCCAAATGGTACCAGGTAGGTTCCTCAATTCAGCTTGCATTGGTGTATTCCATGGCACTGAGCACTCTACATGCAATATCTGCGCAGTTCCAAATCACATTGAGTAGATATGTACACAAATTTACCACGAAATGCATTGAATAGAAAGTAAAGCATTGAACACAATGGAGTGTCAAGTACAATTTCGCTGAAAACTAGTATGTGCTAACATGATGTAAACCTTATTATTATACTCACCATATGATTTAGAATCGTCTGCAACCAATTTTAATTGTGTGCTACCTAAGCTCCAGAATTAACTTTCAGTAACAACACATTCTCTACATAGTGGAACATTAGAGTTTGCAGTACTAAAGCAAGTCAATGGCTGTTCCATTCCAAATGGTACCAGGTAGGTTCCTATATTCAGCTTGCATTGGTGTATTCCATGGCACTGAGCTCTCAACATGCAATATCTACACTGTTCCAAATAACCCTGAGTAGTTATGTACACAACCTTACCAGAAAAGGCATTGAATAGAAAGTAAAGCATTGAACAAAATAGAGTGTCAAGTACAATTTCGCTGAAAACTAGTATGTGCTAACATGATGTAAACCTTATTATTATACTCACCATATGATTTAGAATCGTCTGCAACCAATTATATGAGTGTGCTACCTAAGCTCCAGAATTTACTTTCAGGAACAACACATTTTCTACATGGTGCAACATTAGAGTTTGCAGTGCTAAAGCAAGTCAATGGCTGTTCCATTCCAAATGGTACCAGGTAGGTTCCTCAATTCAGCTGGCATTGGTATATTCCATGGCACTGAGCACTCTACATGCAATATCTGCACAGCTCCAAATCACACTGAGTAGTTATGTACACAACCTTACCACGAAATGCATTGAATAGAAGGAAAAGCATTGAACACAATGGAGTGTCAAGTACAATTTCGCTGAGAACTAGTATGTGCTAACATGATTTAAACCTTATTATTATACTCACCATATGATTTAAAATCGTCTGCAACCAATTTTATGACCGTGCTACCTAAGCACCAGAATTTACTTTCAGGAACAACGCATTCTCTACATAGTGGAACATTAGAGTTTGCAGTACTAAAGCAAGTCAATGGCTGTTCCATTCCAAATGGTACCAGGTAGGTTCCTATATTCAGCTTGCATTGGTGTATTCAATGGCACCGAGCACTCTACATGCAATATCTACACAGTTCCAAATCACATGTAGTTATGTACACAACCTTACCACAAAATGCATTGAGTAGAAAGTAAAGCATTCAACACAATGGAGTGCCAAGTACAATTTTGCTAAAATCAGCTATTTGCTATCATAATGTAAACCTTATTATTATACTCACCATATGTTTTAGAATAGTCTGTAACCAATTTTATGAGTCTGCTACCTAAGCCCCAGAATTTACTTTCAGTAACAACGCATTTTCTGTATAGTGCAACATTAGAGTTTGCAGTACTAAAGCAAGTCAATGGCTGTTCCATTCCAAATGGTACCAGGTAGGTTCCTCAATTCAGCTTGCATTGGTGTATTCCATGGCACTGAGCACTCTACATGCAATATTTGCATAGTTCCAAATCACCCTGAGTAGTTATGTACACAACCTTACCACAAAATGCATTGAATAGAAAGTAAAGCATTCAACACAATGGAGTGCCAAGTGCAATTTTGCTAAAATCAGCTATTTGCTATCATAATGTATACATTATTATTATACTCACCATCTGTTTTAGAATAGTCTGCAACCAATGTTCTGTGTGTGCTACCTAATAGCCAGAATTTACTTTCAGTAACAACACATTCTCTACATAGTGGAACATTAGAGTTTGCAGTACTAAAGCAAGTCAATGGCTGTTCCATTCCAAATACTACCAGGTAAGTTCTTGAATTCTGCTTGCATTGGTGTATTCCATGGCACTGAGCACTCTTAATGCAATATCTATACAGTTCTAAATAACCCTGAGTAGTTATGTACACAACCTTACCACAAAATGCATTGAATACAAAAGCATTCAACACAATGGAGTGACAAGTACAATTTCGCTGAAAACTAGTATGTGCTAACATGATGTAAATCTTATTATTATACTCACCATATGATTTAGAATCGTCTGCAACCAATTTTCTGTGTGTGCTACCTAAGATCCATAATTTACTTTCAGTAACAACACATTCTCTACATAGTGGAACATTAGAGTTTGCATTACTAAAGCAAGTCAATGGCTGTTCCATTCCAAAATCTACCAGGTAAGTTCTTGAATTCAGCTTGCATTGGTGTATTCCATTGCACTGAGCACTCTTAATGCAATATCTATACAGCTCTAAATCACCCTGAGTAGTTATGTACACAACCTTACCACAAAATATATTGAATACAAAAGCATTGAACACAATGGAGTATCAAGTACAATTTTGCTGAAAACTAGTATGTGCTGACATGATGAAAACCTTATTATTATACTCACCATATGATTCAGAATCGTCTGCAACCAATTTTATGTGTCTGCTACCTAATCTCCATAATTTACTTTCAGTAACTACACATTCTCTACATAGTGGAACTTTAGAGTTTGCAGTACTAAAGCAAGACAATGGCTGTTCCATTCCAAATGGTACCAGGTAGGTTCCTATATTCAGCTTGCATTGGTGTATTCCATGGCACTGAGCACTCTACATGCAAAATCTGTGCAGTTTCAAATCACACTTAGTAGTTATGTGCACAATCTTACCACGAAATGCATTGAATAGAAAGTAAAGCATTGAACACAATGGAGTGTCAATTAAAATTTCGCTGAAAACTAGTATGTGCTAACATGATGTAAACCTTATTATTATACTCACCATATGATTTAGAATCGTCTGCAACCAATTTTATGTGTGTGCTACCTAAGCTCCAGAATTTACTTTCAGTAACAACACATTCTCTACATAGTGGAACATTAGAGTTTGCAGTACTAAAGCAAGTCCATGGCTGTTCCATTCCAGATGGTACCAGGTAGATTCCTATATTCAGCTTGCATTCTGTACTCCATGGCACTGAGCACTCTACATGCAATATCTACACAGTTCCAAATCACACTGAGTAGTTATGTACACAACTTTACCACGAAATGCATTGAATAGAAAGTAAAGCATTGAACAAAATGGAGTGTCAAGTACAATTTCGCTGAAAACTAGTATGTGCTAACATGATGTAAACCTTATTATTATACTCACCATATGATTTAGAATCGTCTGCAACCAATTTTATGTGTGTGCTACCTAAGCTCCAGAATTTACTTTCAGTAACAACACATTCTCTACATAGTGGAACATTAGAGTTTTTGGTACTAAAGCAAGTCAATGGCTGTTCCATTCCAAATGGTACCAGGTAGGTTCCTATATTCAGCTTGCATTGGTGTACTCCATGGCACTGAGCACTCTACATGCAATATCTACACAGTTCCAATTCACATGGAGTAGTTATGTACACAACCTTACCACGAAATGCATTGAATAGAAAGTAAAGCTTTGAACACAATGGTCTGTCAAGTACAATTTTGGTGAAAACAAGTATCTACTAACATGATGTAAACCTTATTATTATACTCACCATATGATTTAGAATCGTCTGCAACCAATTTTATGTGTGTGCTACCTAAGCTCCAGAATTTACTTTCAGTAACAACACATTCTCTACATAGTGGAACATTAGAGTTTTTGGTACTAAAGCAAGTCAATGGCTGTTCCATTCCAAATGGTACCAGGTAGGTTCCTATATTCAGCTTGCATTGGTATACTCCATGGCACTGAGCACTCTACATGCAATATCTACACTGTTCCAAATCACCCTGAGTAGTTATGTACACAACCTTACCAGAAAATGCATTGAATAGAAAGTAAAGCATTCAACACAATGGAATGCCAAGTACAATTTTGCTAAAAACAGGTATTTGCTAACGATGTAAACTTTATTATTATGCTCACCATATGATTTAGAATAGTCTGCAAACAATTTTATGAGTGTGCTACCTAAGCTCCAGAATTTACTTTCAGTAACAACACATTTTCTACATAGTGGAACATTAGAGTTTGCAGTACTAAAGCAAGTCAATGGCTGTTCCATTCCAAATGGAACCAGGTAGGTTCCTCAATTCAGCCTGCATTGGTGTATTCCATGGCACGGAGCACTCTACATGCAATATCTGTGCAGTTTCAAATCACACTTAGTAGTTATGTGCACAACCTTACCACGAAATGCATTGAATAGAAAATAAAGCATTGAACACAATGGAGTGCCAAGTACAATTTTGCTAAAATCAGCTATTTGCTATCATAATGTAAACCTTATTATTATACTCACCATATGTTTTAGAATAGTCTGTAACCAATTTTATGAGTCTGCTACCTAAGCCCCAGAATTTACTTTCAGTAACAACGCATTTTCTGTATAGTGCAACATTAGAGTTTGCAGTACTAAAGCAAGTCAATGGCTGTTCCATTCCAAATGGTACCAGGTAGGTTCCTCAATTCAGCTTGCATTGGTGTATTCCATGGCACTGAGCACTCTACATGCAATATTTGCATAGTTCCAAATCACCCTGAGTAGTTATGTACACAACCTTACCACAAAATGCATTGAATAGAAAGTAAAGCATTCAACACAATGGAGTGCCAAGTACAATTTTGCTAAAATCAGCTATTTGCTATCATAATGTATACATTATTATTATACTCACCATCTGTTTTAGAATAGTCTGCAACCAATGTTCTGTGTGTGCTACCTAATAGCCAGAATTTACTTTCAGTAACAACACATTCTCTACATAGTGGAACATTAGAGTTTGCAGTACTAAAGCAAGTCAATGGCTGTTCCATTCCAAATACTACCAGGTAAGTTCTTGAATTCTGCTTGCATTGGTGTATTCCATGGCACTGAGCACTCTTAATGCAATATCTATACAGTTCTAAATAACCCTGAGTAGTTATGTACACAACCTTACCACAAAATGCATTGAATACAAAAGCATTCAACACAATGGAGTGACAAGTACAATTTTGCTGAAAACTAGTATGTGCTAACATGATGTAAACCTTATTATTATACTCACCATATGATTCAGAATCGTCTGCAACCAATTTTATGTGTCTGCTACCTAATCTCCATAATTGAATTTCAGTAACTACACACTCTCTACATAGTGGAACTTTAGAGTTTGCAGTACTAAAGCAAGTCAATGGCTGTTCCATTCCAAATGGTACCAGGTAGGTTCCTATATTCAGCTTGCATTGGTGTATTCCATGGCACTGAGCATTCTACATGCAATGTCTACACTGTTCCAAATCACCCTGAGTAGTTATGTACACAACCTTACCACTAAATGCATTGAATAGAAAGTAAAGCATTGAACACAATGGAGTGCCAAGTAAAATTTTTCTAAAAACAGCTATTTGCTAACATGATGTAAACCTTATTATTATACACACCATATGTTTTGGAATAGTCTGCATCCAATTTCATGACTGTGCTACCTAAGCTCCAGAATTTACTTTCAGTAACAACGCATTCTCTACATAGTGGAACATTAGAGTTTGCAGTACTAAAGCAAGTCAATGGCTGTTCCATTCCAAATGTTACCAGGTAGCTTCCTCAATTCAGCTTGCATTGGTGTATTCCATGGCAGTGAGCACTCTACATGCAATATCTGCGCAGTTTCAAATCACACTGAGTAGTTATGTACACAAATTTACCACGAAATGCATTGAATAGAAAGTAAAGGATTCAACACAATGGAGGGTCAAGTACAATTTCGCTGAAAACTAGTATGTGCTAACATGATGTAAATCTTATTATTATACTCACCATATGATTTAGAATCGTCTGCAACCAATTTTCTGTGTGTGCTACCTAAGATCCATAATTTACTTTCAGTAACAACACATTCTCTACATAGTGGAACATTAGAGTTTGCATTACTAAAGCAAGTCAATGGCTGTTCCATTCCAAAATCTACCAGGTAAGTTCTTGAATTCAGCTTGCATTGGTGTATTCCATTGCACTGAGCACTCTTAATGCAATATCTATACAGCTCTAAATCACCCTGAGTAGTTATGTACACAACCTTACCACAAAATGCATTGAATACAAAAGCATTGAACACAATGGAGTATCAAGTACAATTTTGCTGAAAACTAGTATGTGCTGACATGATGAAAACCTTATTATTATACTCACCATATGATTCAGAATCGTCTGCAACCAATTTTATGTGTCTGCTACCTAATCTCCATAATTTACTTTCAGTAACTACACATTCTCTACATAGTGGAACTTTAGAGTTTGCAGTACTAAAGCAAGACAATGGCTGTTCCATTCCAAATGGTACCAGGTAGGTTCCTATATTCAGCTTGCATTGGTGTATTCCATGGCACTGAGCACTCTACATGCAAAATCTGTGCAGTTTCAAATCACACTTAGTAGTTATGTGCACAATCTTACCACGAAATGCATTGAATAGAAAGTAAAGCATTGAACACAATGGAGTGTCAATTAAAATTTCGCTGAAAACTAGTATGTGCTAACATGATGTAAACCTTATTATTATACTCACCATATGATTTAGAATCGTCTGCAACCAATTTTATGTGTGTGCTACCTAAGCTCCAGAATTTACTTTCAGTAACAACACATTCTCTACATAGTGGAACATTAGAGTTTGCAGTACTAAAGCAAGTCCATGGCTGTTCCATTCCAGATGGTACCAGGTAGATTCCTATATTCAGCTTGCATTCTGTACTCCATGGCACTGAGCACTCTACATGCAATATCTACACAGTTCCAAATCACACTGAGTAGTTATGTACAAAACTTTACCACGAAATGCATTGAATAGAAAGTAAAGCATTGAACAAAATGGAGTGTCAAGTACAATTTCGCTGAAAACTAGTATGTGCTAACATGATGTAAACCTTATTATTATACTCACCATATGATTTAGAATCGTCTGCAACCAATTTTATGTGTGTGCTACCTAAGCTCCAGAATTTACTTTCAGTAACAACACATTCTCTACATAGTGGAACATTAGAGTTTTTGGTACTAAAGCAAGTCAATGGCTGTTCCATTCCAAATGGTACCAGGTAGGTTCCTATATTCAGCTTGCATTGGTGTACTCCATGGCACTGAGCACTCTACATGCAATATCTACACAGTTCCAATTCACATGGAGTAGTTATGTACACAACCTTACCACGAAATGCATTGAATAGAAAGTAAAGCTTTGAACACAATGGTCTGTCAAGTACAATTTTGGTGAAAACAAGTATCTACTAACATGATGTAAACCTTATTATTATACTCACCATATGATTTAGAATCGTCTGCAACCAATTTTATGTGTGTGCTACCTAAGCTCCAGAATTTACTTTCAGTAACAACACATTCTCTACATAGTGGAACATTAGAGTTTTTGGTACTAAAGCAAGTCAATGGCTGTTCCATTCCAAATGGTACCAGGTAGGTTCCTATATTCAGCTTGCATTGGTATACTCCATGGCACTGAGCACTCTACATGCAATATCTACACTGTTCCAAATCACCCTGAGTAGTTATGTACACAACCTTACCAGAAAATGCATTGAATAGAAAGTAAAGCATTCAACACAATGGAATGCCAAGTACAATTTTGCTAAAAACAGGTATTTGCTAACGATGTAAACTTTATTATTATGCTCACCATATGATTTAGAATAGTCTGCAAACAATTTTATGAGTGTGCTACCTAAGCTCCAGAATTTACTTTCAGTAACAACACATTTTCTACATAGTGGAACATTAGAGTTTGCAGTACTAAAGCAAGTCAATGGCTGTTCCATTCCAAATGGAACCAGGTAGGTTCCTCAATTCAGCCTGCATTGGTGTATTCCATGGCACTGAGCACTCTACATGCAATATCTGTGCAGTTTCAAATCACACTTAGTAGTTATGTGCACAACCTTACCACGAAATGCATTGAATAGAAAATAAAGCATTGAACACAATGGAGTGTCAATTAAAATTTCGCTGAAAACTAGTATGTGCTAACCTGATGTAAACCTTATTATTATACTCACCATATGATTTAGAATCGTCTTTATCCAATTTTATGTGTGTGCTACCTAAGCTCCAGAATTTACTTTCAGTAACAACACATTTTCTACATAGTGCAACATTAGAGTTTGCAGTACTAAAGCAAGTCAATGGCTGTTCCATTCCAAATGGTACCAGGTAGGTTCCTCATTTCAGCTTGCATTGGTGTATTCCATGGCACTGAGCACTCTACATGCAATATCTACACTGTTCCAAATCACCCTGAGTAGTTATGTACACAACCTTACCAGAAAATTCATTGAATAGAAAGTAAAGCATTCAACACAATGGAATGCCAAGTACAATTTTGCTAAAAACAGGTATTTGCTAACATGATGTAAACCTTATTATTATGCTCACCATATGATTTAGAATAGTCTGCAAACAATTTTATGAGTGTGCTACCTAAGCTCCAGAATTTACTTTCAGTAACAACACATTTTCTACATAGTGCAACATTAGAGTTTGCAGTACTAAAGCAAGTCAATGGCTGTTCCATTCCAAATGGAACCAGGTAGGTTCCTCAATTCAGCTTGCATTGGTGTATTCCATGGCACTGAGCACTCTACATGCAAAATCTGTGCAGTTTCAAATCACACTTAGTAGTTATGTGCACAACCTTACCACGAAATGCATTGAATAGAAAGTAAAGCATTGAACACAATGGAGTGTCAATTAAAATTTCGCTGAAAACTAGTATGTGCTAACATGATGTAAACCTTATTATTATACTCACCATATGATTTAGAATCGTCTGCAACCAATTTTATGTGTGTGCTACCTAAGCTCCAGAATTTACTTTCAGTAACAACACATTCTCTACATAGTGGAACATTAGAGTTTTTGGTACTAAAGCAAGTCAATGGCTGTTCCATTCCAAATGGTACCAGGTAGGTTCCTATATTCAGCTTGCATTGGTGTACTCCATGGCACTGAGCACTCTACATGCAATATCTACACAGTTCCAATTCACATGGAGTAGTTATGTACACAACCTTACCACGAAATGCATTGAATAGAAAGTAAAGCTTTGAACACAATGGTCTGTCAAGTACAATTTTGGTGAAAACAAGTATCTACTAACATGATGTAAACCTTATTATTATACTCACCATATGATTTAGAATCGTCTGCAACCAATTTTATGACCGTGCTACCTAAGCACCAGAATTTACTTTCAGGAACAACGCATTCTCTACATAGTGGAACATTAGAGTTTGCAGTACTAAAGCAAGTCAATGGCTGTTCCATTCCAAATGGTACCATGTAGGTTCCTATATTCAGCTTGCATTGGTGAACTCCATGGCACTGAGCACTCTACATGCAATATGTACACAGTTCCAGATCACATGGAGTAGTTATGTTCACAACCTTACCACGAAATGCATTGAATAGAAAGTAAAGCATTGAACACAATGGAGTGTCAAGTACAATTTTGGTGAAAACAAGTATGTGCTAACATGATGTAAACCTTATTATTATACTCACCATATGATTTAGAATTGTCTGCAACCAAATTTATGAGTGTGCTACCTAAGCTCCAGAATTTACTTTCAGGAACAACACATTTTCTACATAGTGCAACATTAGAGTTTGCAGTACTAAAGCAAGTCAATGGCTGTTCCATTCCAAATGGTACCAGGTAGGTTCCTCAATTCAGCTTGCATTGGTGTATTCCATGGCACTGAGCACTCTACATGCAATATCTGCGCAGTTCCAAATCACATTGAGTAGTTATGTACACAACCTTACCAGAAAATTCATTGAATAGAAAGTAAAGCATTCAACACAATGGAATGCCAAGTACAATTTTGCTAAAAACAGGTATTTGCTAACATGATGTAAACCTTATTATTATGCTCACCATATGATTTAGAATAGTCTGCAAACAATTTTATGAGTGTGCTACCTAAGCTCCAGAATTTACTTTCAGTAACAACACATTTTCTACATAGTGCAACATTAGAGTTTGCAGTACTAAAGCAAGTCAATGGCTGTTCCATTCCAAATGGAACCAGGTAGGTTCCTCAATTCAGCTTGCATTGGTGTATTCCATGGCACTGAGCACTCTACATGCAAAATCTGTGCAGTTTCAAATCACACTTAGTAGTTATGTGCACAACCTTACCACGAAATGCATTGAATAGAAAGTAAAGCATTGAACACAATGGAGTGTCAATTAAAATTTCGCTGAAAACTAGTATGTGCTAACATGATGTAAACCTTATTATTATACTCACCATATGATTTAGAATCGTCTGCAACCAATTTTATGTGTGTGCTACCTAAGCTCCAGAATTTACTTTCAGTAACAACACATTCTCTACATAGTGGAACATTAGAGTTTTTGGTACTAAAGCAAGTCAATGGCTGTTCCATTCCAAATGGTACCAGGTAGGTTCCTATATTCAGCTTGCATTGGTGTACTCCATGGCACTGAGCACTCTACATGCAATATCTACACAGTTCCAATTCACATGGAGTAGTTATGTACACAACCTTACCACGAAATGCATTGAATAGAAAGTAAAGCTTTGAACACAATGGTCTGTCAAGTACAATTTTGGTGAAAACAAGTATCTACTAACATGATGTAAACCTTATTATTATACTCACCATATGATTTAGAATCGTCTGCAACCAATTTTATGACCGTGCTACCTAAGCACCAGAATTTACTTTCAGGAACAACGCATTCTCTACATAGTGGAACATTAGAGTTTGCAGTACTAAAGCAAGTCAATGGCTGTTCCATTCCAAATGGTACCATGTAGGTTCCTATATTCAGCTTGCATTGGTGAACTCCATGGCACTGAGCACTCTACATGCAATATGTACACAGTTCCAGATCACATGGAGTAGTTATGTTCACAACCTTACCACGAAATGCATTGAATAGAAAGTAAAGCATTGAACACAATGGAGTGTCAAGTACAATTTTGGTGAAAACAAGTATGTGCTAACATGATGTAAACCTTATTATTATACTCACCATATGATTTAGAATTGTCTGCAACCAAATTTATGAGTGTGCTACCTAAGCTCCAGAATTTACTTTCAGGAACAACACATTTTCTACATAGTGCAACATTAGAGTTTGCAGTACTAAAGCAAGTCAATGGCTGTTCCATTCCAAATGGTACCAGGTAGGTTCCTCAATTCAGCTTGCATTGGTGTATTCCATTGCACTGAGCACTCTACATGCAATATCTGCGCAGTTCCAAATCACATTGAGTAGATATGTACACAAATTTACCACGAAATGCATTGAATAGAAAGTAAAGCATTGAACACAATGGAGTGTCAAGTACAATTTCGCTGAAAACTAGTATGTGCTAACATGATGTAAACCTTATTATTATACTCACCATATGATTTAGAATCGTCTGCAACCAATTTTAATTGTGTGCTACCTAAGCTCCAGAATTAACTTTCAGTAACAACACATTCTCTACATAGTGGAACATTAGAGTTTGCAGTACTAAAGCAAGTCAATGGCTGTTCCATTCCAAATGGTACCAGGTAGGTTCCTATATTCAGCTTGCATTGGTGTATTCCATGGCACTGAGCTCTCAACATGCAATATCTACACTGTTCCAAATAACCCTGAGTAGTTATGTACACAACCTTACCAGAAAAGGCATTGAATAGAAAGTAAAGCATTGAACAAAATAGAGTGTCAAGTACAATTTCGCTGAAAACTAGTATGTGCTAACATGATGTAAACCTTATTATTATACTCACCATATGATTTAGAATCGTCTGCAACCAATTATATGAGTGTGCTACCTAAGCTCCAGAATTTACTTTCAGGAACAACACATTTTCTACATAGTGCAACATTAGAGTTTGCAGTGCTAAAGCAAGTCAATGGCTGTTCCATTCCAAATGGTACCAGGTAGGTTCCTCAATTCAGCGGGCATTGGTATATTCCATGGCACTGAGCACTCTACATGCAATATCTGCACAGCTCCAAATCACACTGAGTAGTTATGTACACAACCTTACCACGAAATGCATTGAATAGAAGGAAAAGCATTGAACACAATGGAGTGTCAAGTACAATTTCGCTGAGAACTAGTATGTGCTAACATGATTTAAACCTTATTATTATACTCACCATATGATTTAAAATCGTCTGCAACCAATTTTATGACCGTGCTACCTAAGCACCAGAATTTACTTTCAGGAACAACGCATTCTCTACATAGTGGAACATTAGAGTTTGCAGTACTAAAGCAAGTCAATGGCTGTTCCATTCCAAATGGTACCAGGTAGGTTCCTATATTCAGCTTGCATTGGTGTATTCAATGGCACCGAGCACTCTACATGCAATATCTACACAGTTCCAAATCACATGTAGTTATGTACACAACCTTACCACAAAATGCATTGAGTAGAAAGTAAAGCATTCAACACAATGGAGTGCCAAGTACAATTTTGCTAAAATCAGCTATTTGCTATCATAATGTAAACCTTATTATTATACTCACCATATGTTTTAGAATAGTCTGTAACCAATTTTATGAGTCTGCTACCTAAGCCCCAGAATTTACTTTCAGTAACAACGCATTTTCTGTATAGTGCAACATTAGAGTTTGCAGTACTAAAGCAAGTCAATGGCTGTTCCATTCCAAATGGTACCAGGTAGGTTCCTCAATTCAGCTTGCATTGGTGTATTCCATGGCACTGAGCACTCTACATGCAATATTTGCATAGTTCCAAATCACCCTGAGTAGTTATGTACACAACCTTACCACAAAATGCATTGAGTAGAAAGTAAAGCATTCAACACAATGGAGTGCCAAGTGCAATTTTGCTAAAATCAGCTATTTGCTATCATAATGTATACATTATTATTATACTCACCATCTGTTTTAGAATAGTCTGCAACCAATGTTCTGTGTGTGCTACCTAATAGCCAGAATTTACTTTCAGTAACAACACATTCTCTACATAGTGGAACATTAGAGTTTGCAGTACTAAAGCAAGTCAATGGCTGTTCCATTCCAAATACTACCAGGTAAGTTCTTGAATTCTGCTTGCATTGGTGTATTCCATGGCACTGAGCACTCTTAATGCAATATCTATACAGTTCTAAATAACCCTGAGTAGTTATGTACACAACCTTACCACAAAATGCATTGAATACAAAAGCATTCAACACAATGGAGTGACAAGTACAATTTTGCTGAAAACTAGTATGTGCTAACATGATGTAAACCTTATTATTATACTCACCATATGATTTAGAATCGTCTGCAACCAATTTTCTGTGTGTGCTACCTAAGATCCATAATTTACTTTCAGTAACAACACATTCTCTACATAGTGGAACATTAGAGTTTGCATTACTAAAGCAAGTCAATGGCTGTTCCATTCCAAATGGTACCAGGTAGGTTCCTCAATTCAGCTGGCATTGGTATATTCCATGGCACTGAGCACTCTACATGCAATATCTGCACAGCTCCAAATCACCCTGAGTAGTTATGTACACAACCTTACCACGAAATGCATTGAATAGAAGGAAAAGCATTGAACACAATGGAGTGTCAAGTACAATTTCGCTGAGAACTAGTATGTGCTAACATGATTTAAACCTTATTATTATACTCACCATATGATTTAAAATCGTCTGCAACCAATTTTATGACCGTGCTACCTAAGCACCAGAATTTACTTTCAGGAACAACGCATTCTCTACATAGTGGAACATTAGAGTTTGCAGTACTAAAGCAAGTCAATGGCTGTTCCATTCCAAATGGTACCAGGTAGGTTCCTATATTCAGCTTGCATTGGTGTATTCAATGGCACCGAGCACTCTACATGCAATATCTATACAGTTCTAAATAACCCTGAGTAGTTATGTACACAAATTTACCACGAAATGCATTGAATAGAAAGTAAAGGATTCAACACAATGGAGGGTCAAGTACAATTTCGCTGAAAACTAGTATGTGCTAACATGATGTAAATCTTATTATTATACTCACCATATGATTTAGAATCGTCTGCAACCAATTTTCTGTGTGTGCTACCTAAGATCCATAATTTACTTTCAGTAACAACACATTCTCTACATAGTGGAACATTAGAGTTTGCATTACTAAAGCAAGTCAATGGCTGTTCCATTCCAAAATCTACCAGGTAAGTTCTTGAATTCAGCTTGCATTGGTGTATTCCATTGCACTGAGCACTCTACATGCAATATCTACACAGTTCCAAATCACACTGAGTAGTTATGTACACAACTTTACCACGAAATGCATTGAATAGAAAGTAAAGCATTGAACAAAATGGAGTGTCAAGTACAATTTCGCTGAAAACTAGTATGTGCTAACATGATGTAAACCTTATTATTATACTCACCATATGATTTAGAATCGTCTGCAACCAATTTTATGTGTGTGCTACCTAAGCTCCAGAATTTACTTTCAGTAACAACACATTCTCTACATAGTGGAACATTAGAGTTTTTGGTACTAAAGCAAGTCAATGGCTGTTCCATTCCAAATGGTACCAGGTAGGTTCCTATATTCAGCTTGCATTGGTGTACTCCATGGCACTGAGCACTCTACATGCAATATCTACACAGTTCCAATTCACATGGAGTAGTTATGTACACAACCTTACCACGAAATGCATTGAATAGAAAGTAAAGCTTTGAACACAATGGTCTGTCAAGTACAATTTTGGTGAAAACAAGTATCTACTAACATGATGTAAACCTTATTATTATACTCACCATATGATTTAGAATCGTCTGCAACCAATTTTATGTGTGTGCTACCTAAGCTCCAGAATTTACTTTCAGTAACAACACATTCTCTACATAGTGGAACATTAGAGTTTTTGGTACTAAAGCAAGTCAATGGCTGTTCCATTCCAAATGGTACCAGGTAGGTTCCTATATTCAGCTTGCATTGGTATACTCCATGGCACTGAGCACTCTACATGCAATATCTACACTGTTCCAAATCACCCTGAGTAGTTATGTACACAACCTTACCAGAAAATGCATTGAATAGAAAGTAAAGCATTCAACACAATGGAATGCCAAGTACAATTTTGCTAAAAACAGGTATTTGCTAACGATGTAAACTTTATTATTATGCTCACCATATGATTTAGAATAGTCTGCAAACAATTTTATGAGTGTGCTACCTAAGCTCCAGAATTTACTTTCAGTAACAACACATTTTCTACATAGTGGAACATTAGAGTTTGCAGTACTAAAGCAAGTCAATGGCTGTTCCATTCCAAATGGAACCAGGTAGGTTCCTCAATTCAGCCTGCATTGGTGTATTCCATGGCACGGAGCACTCTACATGCAATATCTGTGCAGTTTCAAATCACACTTAGTAGTTATGTGCACAACCTTACCACGAAATGCATTGAATAGAAAATAAAGCATTGAACACAATGGAGTGCCAAGTACAATTTTGCTAAAATCAGCTATTTGCTATCATAATGTAAACCTTATTATTATACTCACCATATGTTTTAGAATAGTCTGTAACCAATTTTATGAGTCTGCTACCTAAGCCCCAGAATTTACTTTCAGTAACAACGCATTTTCTGTATAGTGCAACATTAGAGTTTGCAGTACTAAAGCAAGTCAATGGCTGTTCCATTCCAAATGGTACCAGGTAGGTTCCTCAATTCAGCTTGCATTGGTGTATTCCATGGCACTGAGCACTCTACATGCAATATTTGCATAGTTCCAAATCACCCTGAGTAGTTATGTACACAACCTTACCACAAAATGCATTGAATAGAAAGTAAAGCATTCAACACAATGGAGTGCCAAGTACAATTTTGCTAAAATCAGCTATTTGCTATCATAATGTATACATTATTATTATACTCACCATCTGTTTTAGAATAGTCTGCAACCAATGTTCTGTGTGTGCTACCTAATAGCCAGAATTTACTTTCAGTAACAACACATTCTCTACATAGTGGAACATTAGAGTTTGCAGTACTAAAGCAAGTCAATGGCTGTTCCATTCCAAATACTACCAGGTAAGTTCTTGAATTCTGCTTGCATTGGTGTATTCCATGGCACTGAGCACTCTTAATGCAATATCTATACAGTTCTAAATAACCCTGAGTAGTTATGTACACAACCTTACCACAAAATGCATTGAATACAAAAGCATTCAACACAATGGAGTGACAAGTACAATTTTGCTGAAAACTAGTATGTGCTAACATGATGTAAACCTTATTATTATACTCACCATATGATTCAGAATCGTCTGCAACCAATTTTATGTGTCTGCTACCTAATCTCCATAATTGAATTTCAGTAACTACACACTCTCTACATAGTGGAACTTTAGAGTTTGCAGTACTAAAGCAAGTCAATGGCTGTTCCATTCCAAATGGTACCAGGTAGGTTCCTATATTCAGCTTGCATTGGTGTATTCCATGGCACTGAGCATTCTACATGCAATGTCTACACTGTTCCAAATCACCCTGAGTAGTTATGTACACAACCTTACCACTAAATGCATTGAATAGAAAGTAAAGCATTGAACACAATGGAGTGCCAAGTAAAATTTTTCTAAAAACAGCTATTTGCTAACATGATGTAAACCTTATTATTATACACACCATATGTTTTGGAATAGTCTGCATCCAATTTCATGACTGTGCTACCTAAGCTCCAGAATTTACTTTCAGTAACAACGCATTCTCTACATAGTGGAACATTAGAGTTTGCAGTACTAAAGCAAGTCAATGGCTGTTCCATTCCAAATGTTACCAGGTAGCTTCCTCAATTCAGCTTGCATTGGTGTATTCCATGGCAGTGAGCACTCTACATGCAATATCTGCGCAGTTTCAAATCACACTGAGTAGTTATGTACACAAATTTACCACGAAATGCATTGAATAGAAAGTAAAGGATTCAACACAATGGAGGGTCAAGTACAATTTCGCTGAAAACTAGTATGTGCTAACATGATGTAAATCTTATTATTATACTCACCATATGATTTAGAATCGTCTGCAACCAATTTTCTGTGTGTGCTACCTAAGATCCATAATTTACTTTCAGTAACAACACATTCTCTACATAGTGGAACATTAGAGTTTGCATTACTAAAGCAAGTCAATGGCTGTTCCATTCCAAAATCTACCAGGTAAGTTCTTGAATTCAGCTTGCATTGGTGTATTCCATTGCACTGAGCACTCTTAATGCAATATCTATACAGCTCTAAATCACCCTGAGTAGTTATGTACACAACCTTACCACAAAATGCATTGAATACAAAAGCATTGAACACAATGGAGTATCAAGTACAATTTTGCTGAAAACTAGTATGTGCTGACATGATGAAAACCTTATTATTATACTCACCATATGATTCAGAATCGTCTGCAACCAATTTTATGTGTCTGCTACCTAATCTCCATAATTTACTTTCAGTAACTACACATTCTCTACATAGTGGAACTTTAGAGTTTGCAGTACTAAAGCAAGACAATGGCTGTTCCATTCCAAATGGTACCAGGTAGGTTCCTATATTCAGCTTGCATTGGTGTATTCCATGGCACTGAGCACTCTACATGCAAAATCTGTGCAGTTTCAAATCACACTTAGTAGTTATGTGCACAATCTTACCACGAAATGCATTGAATAGAAAGTAAAGCATTGAACACAATGGAGTGTCAATTAAAATGTCGCTGAAAACTAGTATGTGCTAACATGATGTAAACCTTATTATTATACTCACCATATGATTTAGAATCGTCTGCAACCAATTTTATGTGTGTGCTACCTAAGCTCCAGAATTTACTTTCAGTAACAACACATTCTCTACATAGTGGAACATTAGAGTTTGCAGTACTAAAGCAAGTCCATGGCTGTTCCATTCCAGATGGTACCAGGTAGATTCCTATATTCAGCTTGCATTCTGTACTCCATGGCACTGAGCACTCTACATGCAATATCTACACAGTTCCAAATCACACTGAGTAGTTATGTACACAACTTTACCACGAAATGCATTGAATAGAAAGTAAAGCATTGAACAAAATGGAGTGTCAAGTACAATTTCGCTGAAAACTAGTATGTGCTAACATGATGTAAACCTTATTATTATACTCACCATATGATTTAGAATCGTCTGCAACCAATTTTATGTGTGTGCTACCTAAGCTCCAGAATTTACTTTCAGTAACAACACATTCTCTACATAGTGGAACATTAGAGTTTTTGGTACTAAAGCAAGTCAATGGCTGTTCCATTCCAAATGGTACCAGGTAGGTTCCTATATTCAGCTTGCATTGGTGTACTCCATGGCACTGAGCACTCTACATGCAATATCTACACAGTTCCAATTCACATGGAGTAGTTATGTACACAACCTTACCACGAAATGCATTGAATAGAAAGTAAAGCTTTGAACACAATGGTCTGTCAAGTACAATTTTGGTGAAAACAAGTATCTGCTAACATGATGTAAACCTTATTATTATACTCACCATATGATTTAGAATCGTCTGCAACCAATTTTATGACCGTGCTACCTAAGCACCAGAATTTACTTTCAGGAACAACGCATTCTCTACATAGTGGAACATTAGAGTTTGCAGTACTAAAGCAAGTCAATGGCTGTTCCATTCAAAATGGTACCAGGTAGGATCCTCAATTCAGCTTGCATTGGTGTATTCCATGGCACTGAGCACTCTACATGCAATATCTACACTGTTCCAAATCACCCTGAGTAGTTATGTACACAACCTTACCAGAAAATGCATTGAATAGAAAGTAAAGCATTCAACACAATGGAATGCCAAGTACAATTTTGCTAAAAACAGGTATTTGCTAACGATGTAAACTTTATTATTATGCTCACCATATGATTTAAAATAGTCTGCAAACAATTTTATGAGTGTGCTACCTAAGCTCCAGAATTTACTTTCAGTAACAACACATTTTCTACATAGTGGAACATTAGAGTTTGCAGTACTAAAGCAAGTCAATGGCTGTTCCATTCCAAATGGAACCAGGTAGGTTCCTCAATTCAGCCTGCATTGGTGTATTCCATGGCACTGAGCACTCTACATGCAATATCTGTGCAGTTTCAAATCACACTTAGTAGTTATGTGCACAACCTTACCACGAAATGCATTGAATAGAAAATAAAGCATTGAACACAATGGAGTGTCAATTAAAATTTCGCTGAAAACTAGTATGTGCTAACCTGATGTAAACCTTATTATTATACTCACCATATGATTTAGAATCGTCTGCATCCAATTTTATGTGTGTGCTACCTAAGCTCCAGAATTTACTTTCAGTAACAACACATTTTCTACATAGTGCAACATTAGAGTTTGCAGTACTAAAGCAAGTCAATGGCTGTTCCATTCCAAATGGTACCAGGTAGGTACCTCATTTCAGCTTGCATTGGTGTATTCCATGGCACTGAGCACTCTACATGCAATATCTACACTGTTCCAAATCACCCTGAGTAGTTATGTACACAACCTTACCAGAAAATTCATTGAATAGAAAGTAAAGCATTCAACACAATGGAATGCCAAGTACAATTTTGCTAAAAACAGGTATTTGCTAACATGATGTAAACCTTATTATTATGCTCACCATATGATTTAGAATAGTCTGCAAACAATTTTATGAGTGTGCTACCTAAGCTCCAGAATTTACTTTCAGTAACAACACATTTTCTACATAGTGCAACATTAGAGTTTGCAGTACTAAAGCAAGTCAATGGCTGTTCCATTCCAAATGGAACCAGGTAGGTTCCTCAATTCAGCTTGCATTGGTGTATTCCATGGCACTGAGCACTCTACATGCAAAATCTGTGCAGTTTCAAATCACACTTAGTAGTTATGTGCACAACCTTACCACGAAATGCATTGAATAGAAAGTAAAGCATTGAACACAATGGAGTGTCAATTAAAATTTCGCTGAAAACTAGTATGTGCTAACATGATGTAAACCTTATTATTATACTCACCATATGATTTAGAATCGTCTGCAACCAATTTTATGTGTGTGCTACCTAAGCTCCAGAATTTACTTTCAGTAACAACACATTCTCTACATAGTGGAACATTAGAGTTTTTGGTACTAAAGCAAGTCAATGGCTGTTCCATTCCAAATGGTACCAGGTAGGTTCCTATATTCAGCTTGCATTGGTGTACTCCATGGCACTGAGCACTCTACATGCAATATCTACACAGTTCCAATTCACATGGAGTAGTTATGTACACAACCTTACCACGAAATGCATTGAATAGAAAGTAAAGCTTTGAACACAATGGTCTGTCAAGTACAATTTTGGTGAAAACAAGTATCTACTAACATGATGTAAACCTTATTATTATACTCACCATATGATTTAGAATCGTCTGCAACCAATTTTATGACCGTGCTACCTAAGCACCAGAATTTACTTTCAGGAACAACGCATTCTCTACATAGTGGAACATTAGAGTTTGCAGTACTAAAGCAAGTCAATGGCTGTTCCATTCCAAATGGTACCATGTAGGTTCCTATATTCAGCTTGCATTGGTGAACTCCATGGCACTGAGCACTCTACATGCAATATGTACACAGTTCCAGATCACATGGAGTAGTTATGTTCACAACCTTACCACGAAATGCATTGAATAGAAAGTAAAGCATTGAACACAATGGAGTGTCAAGTACAATTTTGGTGAAAACAAGTATGTGCTAACATGATGTAAACCTTATTATTATACTCACCATATGATTTAGAATCGTCTGCAACCAATTTTAAGTGTGTGCTACCTAAGCTCCAGAATTAACTTTCAGTAACAACACATTCTCTACATAGTGGAACATTAGAGTTTGCAGTACTAAAGCAAGTCAATGGCTGTTCCATTCCAAATGGTACCAGGTAGGTTCCTATATTCAGCTTGCATTGGTGTATTCCATGGCACTGAGCTCTCAACATGCAATATCTACACTGTTCCAAATAACCCTGAGTAGTTATGTACACAACCTTACCAGAAAAGGCATTGAATAGAAAGTAAAGCATTGAACAAAATAGAGTGTCAAGTACAATTTCGCTGAAAACTAGTATGTGCTAACATGATGTAAACCTTATTATTATACTCACCATATGATTTAGAATCGTCTGCAACCAATTATATGAGTGTGCTACCTAAGCTCCAGAATTTACTTTCAGGAACAACACATTTTCTACATAGTGCAACATTAGAGTTTGCAGTGCTAAAGCAAGTCAATGGCTGTTCCATTCCAAATGGTACCAGGTAGTTTCCTCAATTCAGCTGGCATTGGTATATTCCATGGCACTGAGCACTCTACATGCAATATCTGCACAGCTCCAAATCACACTGAGTAGTTATGTACACAACCTTACCACGAAATGCATTGAATAGAAGGAAAAGCATTGAACACAATGGAGTGTCAAGTACAATTTCGCTGAGAACTAGTATGTGCTAACATGATTTAAACCTTATTATTATACTCACCATATGATTTAAAATCGTCTGCAACCAATTTTATGACCGTGCTACCTAAGCACCAGAATTTACTTTCAGGAACAACGCATTCTCTACATAGTGGAACATTAGAGTTTGCAGTACTAAAGCAAGTCAATGGCTGTTCCATTCCAAATGGTACCAGGTAGGTTCCTATATTCAGCTTGCATTGGTGTATTCAATGGCACCGAGCACTCTACATGCAATATCTACACAGTTCCAAATCACATGTAGTTATGTACACAACCTTACCAGAAAATGCATTGAATAGAAAGTAAAGCATTCAACACAATGGAGTGCCAAGTACAATTTTGCTAAAAACAGGTATTTGCTAACATGATGTAAACCTTATTATTAAGCTCACCATATGATTTAGAATAGTCTGCAACCAATTTTATGTGTGTGCTACCTAAGCTCCAGAATTTACTTTCAGGAACAACGCATTCTCTACATAGTGGAACATTAGAGTTTGCAGTACTAAAGCAAGTCAATGGCTGTTCCATTCCAAATGGTACCATGTAGGTTCTTATATTCAGCTTGCATTGGTGAACTCCATGGCACTGAGCACTCTACATGCAATATGTACACAGTTCCAAATCACATGGAGTAGTTAGGTACACAACCTTACCACGAAATGCATTGAATAGAAAGTAATGCATTGAACACAATGGAGTGTCATGTACAATTTTGGTGAAAACAAGTATGTGCTAACATGATGTAAACCTTATTATTATACTCACCATATGATTTAGAATTGTCTGCAACCAATTATATGAGTTTGCTACCTAAGCTCCAGAATTTACTTTCAGGAACAACACATTTTCTACATAGTGCAACATTAGAGTTTGCAGTGCTAAAGCAAGTCAATGGCTGTTCCATTCCAAATGGTATCAGGTAGGTTCCTCAATTCAGCTGGCATTGGTATATTCCATGGCACTGAGCACTCTACATGCAATATCTGCGCAGTTCCAAATCACACTGAGTAGTTATGTACACAAATTTACCACGAAATGCATTGAATAGAAAGTAAAGCATTGAACACAATGGAGTGTCAAGTACAATTTCGCTGAAAACTAGTATGTGCTAACATGATTTAAACCTTATTATTATACTCACCATATGATTCAGAATCGTCTGCAACCAATTTTATGTGTGTGCTTCCTAATCTCCAGAATTTACTTTCAGTAACAACACATTCTCTACATGGTGGGACATTAGAGTTTGCAGTACTAAAGCAAGTCAATGGCTGTTCCATTCCAAATGGTACCAGGTAGGTTCCTATATTCAGCTTGCATTGGTGTATTCCATGGCACTGAGCACTCTACATGCAATATGTACACAGTTCCAAATCACACTGAGTAGTTATGTACACAACCTTACCACGAAAAGCATTGAATAGAAAGTAATGCATTGAACACAATGGAGTGTCAAGTACAATTTCGCTGAAAACTAGTATGTGCTAACATGATTTAAACCTTATTATTATACTCACCATATGATTCAGTATCGTCTGCAACCAATTTTATGTGTGTGCTACCTAAGCTCCAGAATTTACTTTCAGTAACAACACATTCTCTACATGGTGGGACATTAGAGTTTGCAGTACTAACGCAAGTCAATGGCTGTTCCATTCCAAATGGTACCAGGTAGGTTCCTATATTCAGCTTGCATTGGTGTATTCCATGGCACTGAGCACTCTACATGCAATATCTACACTGTTCCAAATCACCCTGAGTAGTTATGTACACAACCTTAACAGAAAATGCATTGAATAGAAAGTAAAGCATTCAACACAATGGAGTGCCAAGTACAATTTTGCTAAAAACAGGTATTTGCTAACATGATGTAAACCATATTATTATGCTCACCATATGATTTAGAATAGTCTGCAACCAATTTTATGTGTGTGCTACCTAAGCTCCAGAATTTACTTTCAGTAACAACACATTCTCTACATAGTGGAACATTAGAGTCTGCAGTACTAAAGCAAGTCCATGGCTGTTCCATTCCAAATGGTACCAGGTAGATTCCTATATTCAGCTTGCATTCTGTACTCCATGGCACTGAGCACTCTACATGCAATATCTACACAGTTCCAAATCACACTGAGTAGTTATGTACACAACTTTACCACGAAATGCATTGAATAGAAAGTAAAGCTTTGAACACAATGGAGTGTCAAGTACAATTTTGGTGAAAACAAGTATCTGCTAACATGATGTAAACCTTATTATTATACTCACCATATGATTTAGAATAGTCTGCAAACAATTTTATGAGTGTGTCTACCTAAGCTCCAGAATTTACTTTCAGTAACAACTCATTTTCTACATAGTGCAACTTTAGAGTTTGCAGTACTAAAGCAAGTCAATGGCTGTTCCATTTCAAATGGTACCAGGTAGGTTCCTCAATTCAGCTTGCATTGGTGTATTCCTTGGCACTGAGCACTCTACATGCAATATCTACACAGTTCCAATTCACATGGAGTAGTTAGGTACACAACCGTACCACGAAATGCATTGAATAGAAAGTAAAGCATTGAACACAATGGAGTGTCAAGTACAATTTTGGTGAAAACAAGTATCTGCTAACATGATGTAAACATTATTATACTCACCATATGATTTAGAATAGTCTGCAAACAATTTTATGAGTGTGCTACCTAAGCTCCAGAATTTACTTTCAGTAACAACACATTCTCTACATAGCGGAACATTAGAGTTTGCAGTACTAAAGCAAGTCCATGGCTGTTCCATTCCAAATGGTACCAGGTAGATTCCTATATTCAGCTTGCATTCTGTACTCCATGGCACTGAGCACTCTACATGCAATATCTACACAGTTCCAAATCACACTGAGTAGTTATGTACACAACTTTACCACGAAATGCATTGAATAGAAAGTAAAGCATTGAACAAAATGGAGTGTCAAGTACAATTTCACTGGAAACTAGTATGTGCTAACATGATGTAAACCTTATTATTATACTCACCATATGATTTAGAATCGTCTGCAGCCAATTTTATGTCTGTGCTACCTAAGCTCCAGAATTTACTTTCAGTAACAACACATTCTCTACATAGTGGAACATTAGAGTTTTTGGTACTAAAGCAAGTCAATGGCTGTTCCATTCCAAATGGTACCAGGTAGGTTCCTCAATTCAGCTGGCATTGGTATATTCCATGGCACTGAGCACTCTACATGCAATATCTGCGCAGTTCCAAATCACACTGAGTAGTTATGTACACAAATTTACCACGAAATGCATTGAATAGAAAGTAAAGCATTGAACACAATGGAGTGTCAAGTACAATTTCGCTGAAAACTAGTATGTGCTAACATGATTTAAACCTTATTATTATACTCACCATATGATTCAGAATCGTCTGCAACCAATTTTATGTGTGTGCTTCCTAATGTCCTGAATTTACTTTCAGTAACAACACATTCTCTACATGGTGGGACATTAGAGTTTGCAGTACTAAAGCAAGTCAATGGCTGTTCCATTCCAAATGGTACCAGGTAGGTTCCTATATTCAGCTTGCATTGGTGTATTCCATGGCACTGAGCATTCTACATGCAATATCTACACTGTTCCAAATCACCCTGAGTAGTTATGTACACAACCTTACCAGAAAATGCATTGAATAGAAAGTAAAGCATTCAACACGATGGAGTGCCAAGTACAATTTTGCTAAAAACAGGTATTTGCTAACATGATGTAAACCTTATTATTAAGCTCACCATATGATTTAGAATAGTCTGCAACCAATTTTATGTGTGTGCTAACTAAGCTCCAGAATTTACTTTCAGTAACAACACATTCTCTACATAGTGGAACATTAGAGTTTGCAGTACTAAAGCAAGTCCATGGCTGTTCCATTCCAAGTGGTACCAGGTAGATTCCTATATTCAGCTTGCATTCTGAACTCCATGGCACTGAGCACTCTACATGCAATATCTACACAGTTCCAAATCACACTGAGTAGTTATGTACACAACTTTACCACGAAATGCATTGAATAGAAAGTAAAGCATTGAACAAAATTGAGTGTCAAGTACAATTTCGCTGGAAACTAGTATGTGCTAACATGATGTAAACCTTATTATTATACTCACCATATGATTTAGAATCGTCTGCAACCAATTTTATGTGTGTGCTACCTAAGCTCCAGAATTTACTTTCAGGAACAACGCATTCTCTACATAGTGGAACATTAGAGTTTGCAGTACTAAAGCAAGTCAATGGCTGTTCCATTCCAAATGGTACCATGTAGGTTCTTATATTCAGCTTGCATTGGTGAACTCCATGGCACTGAGCACTCTACATGCAATATGTACACAGTTCCAAATCACATGGAGTAGTTAGGTACACAACCTTACCACGAAATGCATTGAATAGAAAGTAATGCATTGAACACAATGGAGTGTCAGGTACAATTTTGGTGAAAACAAGTATGTGCTAACATGATGTAAACCTTATTATTATACTCACCATATGATTTAGAATTGTCTGCAACCAATTATATGAGTTTGCTACCTAAGCTCCAGAATTTACTTTCAGGAACAACACATTTTCTACATAGTGCAACATTAGAGTTTGCAGTGCTAAAGCAAGTCAATGGCTGTTCCATTCCAAATGGTACCAGGTAGGTTCCTCAATTCAGCTGGCATTGGTATATTCCATGGCACTGAGCACTCTACATGCAATATCTGCGCAGTTCCAAATCACACTGAGTAGTTATGTACACAAATTTACCACGAAATGCATTGAATAGAAAGTAAAGCATTGAACGCAATGGAGTGTCAAGTACAATTTCGCTGAAAACTAGTATGTGCTAACATGATTTAAACCTTATTATTATACTCACCATATGATTCAGAATCGTCTGCAACCAATTTTATGTGTGTGCTTCCTAATCTCCAGAATTTACTTTCTGTAACAACACATTCTCTACATGGTGGGACATTAGAGTTTGCAGTACTAAAGCAAGTCAATGGCTGTTCCATTCCAAATGGTACCAGGTAGGTTCCTATATTCAGCTTGCATTGGTGTATTCCATGGCACTGAGCACTCTACATGCAATATGTACACAGTTCCAAATCACACTGAGTAGTTATGTACACAACCTTACCACGAAATGCATTGAATAGAAAGTAAAGCTTTGAACACAATGGAGTGTCAAGTACAATTTTGGTGAAAACAAGTATCTGCTAACATGATGTAAACCTTATTATTATACTCACCATATGATTTAGAATAGTCTGCAAACAATTTTATGAGTGTGTCTACCTAAGCTCCAGAATTTACTTTCAGTAACAACTCATTTTCTACATAGTGCAACATTAGAGTTTGCAGTACTAAAGCAAGTCAATGGCTGCTCCATTTCAAATGGTACCAGGTAGGTTCCTCAATTCAGCTTGCATTGGTGTATTCCTTGGCACTGAGCACTCTACATGCAATATCTACACAGTTCCAATTCACATGGAGTAGTTAGGTACACAACCTTACCACGAAATGCATTGAATAGAAAGTAAAGCTTTGAACACAATGGTGTGTCAAGTACAATTTTGGTGAAAACAAGTATCTGCTAACATGATGTAAACATTAATATACTCACCATATGATTTAGAATCGTCTGCAACCAATTTTATGACTGTGCTACCTAAGCACCAGAATTCACTTTCAGGACAACGCATTCTCTACATAGTGGAACATTAGAGTTTGCAGTACTAAAGCAAGTCAATGGCTGTTCCATTCCAAATGGTACCATGTAGGTTCCTATATTCAGCTTGCATTGGTGAACTCCATGGCACTGAGCACTCTACATGCAATATGTACACAGTTCCAAATCACATGGAGTAGTTAGGTACACAACCTTACCACGAAATGCATTGAATAGAAAGTAATGCATTGAACACAATGGAGTGTCAAGTACAATTTTGGTGAAAACAAGTATGTGCTAACATGATGTAAACCTTATTATTATACTCACCATATGATTTAGAATTGTCTGCAACCAATTATATGAGTTTGCTACCTAAGCTCCAGAATTTACTTTCAGGAACAACACATTTTCTACATAGTGCAACATTAGAGTTTGCAGTGCTAAAGCAAGTCAATGGCTGTTCCATTCCAAATGGTACCAGGTAGGTTCCTCAATTCAGCTGGCATTGGTATATTCCATGGCACTGAGCACTCTACATGCAATATCTGCGTAGTTCCAAATCACACTGAGTAGTTATGTACACAAATTTACCACGAAATGCATTGAATAGAAAGTAAAGCATTGAACACAATGGAGTGTCAAGTACAATTTCGCTGAAAACTAGTATGTGCTAACATGATTTAAACCTTATTATTATACTCACCATATGATTCAGAATGGTCTGCAAGCAATTTTATGTGTGTGCTTCCTAATCTCCAGAATTTACTTTCAGTAACAACACATTCTCTACATGGTGGGACATTAGAGTTTGCAGTACTAAAGCAAGTGAATGGCTGTTCCATTCCAAATGGTACCAGGTAGGTTCCTATATTCAGCTTGCATTGGTGTATTCCATGGCACTGAGCACTCTACATGCAATATCTACACTGTTACAAATCACCCTGAGTAGTTATGTGCACAACCTTACCACGAAATGCATTGAATAGAAAGTAAAGCATTGAACACAATGGAGTGTCAATTAAAATTTCGCTGAAAACTAGTATGTGCTAACATGATGTAAACCTTATTATTATGCTCACCATATGATTTAGAATAGTCTGCAAACAATTTTATGAGTGTGCTACCTAAGCTCCAGAATTTACTTTCAGTAACAACACATTCTCTACATAGTGGAACATTAGAGTTTGCAGTACTAAAGCAAGTCCATGGCTGTTCCATTCCAAATGGTACCAGGTAGATTCCTATATTCAGCTTGCATTGGTGTACTCCATGGCACTGAGCACTCTACATGCAATATCTACACAGTTCCAATTCACATGGATTAGTTATGTACACAACCTTACCACGAAATGCATTGAATAGAAAGTAAAGCTTTGAACACAATGGAGTGTCAAGTACAATTTTGGTGAAAACAAGTATCTTCTAACATGATGTAAACCTTATTATTATACTCACCATATGATTTAGAATAGTCTGCAAACAATTTTATGAGTGTGTCTACCAAAGCTCCAGAATTTACTTTCAGTAACAACTCATTTTCTACATAGTGCAACATTAGAGTTTGCAGTACTAAAGCAAGTCAATGGCTGTTCCATTTCAAATGGTACCAGGTAGGTTCCTCAATTCAGCTTGCATTGGTGTATTCCTTGGCCCTGAGCACTCTACATGCAATATCTACACAGTTCCAATTCACATGGAGTAGTTAGGTACACAACCTTACCACGAAATGCATTGAATAGAAAGTAAAGCTTTGAACACAATGGAGTGTCAAGTACAATTTTGGTGAAAACAAGTATCTGCTAACATGATGTAAACATTATTATACTCACCATATGATTTAGAATCGTCTGCAACCAATTTTATGACTGTGCTACCTAAGCACCAGAATTTGCTTTCAGGAACAACGCTTTCTCTACATAGTGGAACATTAGAGTTTGCAGTACTAAAGCAAGTCAATGGCTGTTCCATTCCAAATGGTACCAGGTAGGTTCCTATATTCAGCTTGCATTGGTGTATTCCATGGCACTGAGCACTCTACATGCAATATCTGTGCAGTTTCAAATCACACTGAGTAGTTATGTGCACAACCTTACCAGAAAATTCATTGAATAGAAAGTAAACCATTGAACACAATGGAGTGTCAATTAAAATTTCGCTGAAAACTAGTATGTGCTAACATGATGTAAACCTTATTATTATACTCAGCATATGATTTAGAATCGTCTGCAACCAATTTTATGTGTGTGCTACCTAAGCTCCAGAATTTACTTTCAGTAACAACACATTCTCTACATAGTGGAACATTGGAGTTTGCAGTACTAAAGCAAGTCCATGGCTGTTCCATTCCAAATGGTACCAGGTAGATTCCTATACTCAGCTGGCATTCTGTACTCCATGGCACTGAGCACTCTACATGCAATATCTACACAGTTCCAAATCACACTGAGTAGTTATGTACACAACTTTACCACGAAATGCATTGAATAGAAAGTAAAGCATTGAACAAAATGGAGTGTCAAGTACAATTTCGCTGGAAACTAGTATGTGCTAACATGATGTAAACCTGATTATTATACTCACCATATGATTTAGAATTGTCTGCATACAATCTTATGAGTGTGTCTACCTAAGCTCCAGAATTTACTTTCAGTAACAACTCATTTTCTACATAGTGCAACTTTAGAGTTTGCAGTACTAAAGCAAGTCAATGGCTGTTCCATTCCAAATGGTACCATGTAGGTTCCTATATTCAGCTTGCATTGGTGAACTCCATGGCACTGAGCACTCTACATGCAATATGTACACAGTTCCAAATCACATGGAGTAGTTAGGTACACAACCTTACCACGAAATGCATTGAATAGAAAGTAATGCATTGAACACAATGGAGTGTCAAGTACAATTTTGGTGAAAACAAGTATGTGCTAACATGATGTAAACCTTATTATTATACTCACCATATGATTTAGAATTGTCTGCAACCAATTATATGAGTTTGCTACCTAAGCTCCAGAATTTACTTTCAGGAACAACACATTTTCTACATAGTGCAACATTAGAGTTTGCAGTGCTAAAGCAAGTCAATGGCTGTTCCATTCCAAATGGTACCAGGTAGGTTCCTCAATTCAGCTGGCATTGGTATATTCCATGGCACTGAGCACTCTACATGCAATATCTGCGCAGTTCCAAATCACACTGAGTAGTTATGTACACAAATTTACCACGAAATGCATTGAATAGAAAGTAAAGCATTGAACACAATGGAGTGTCAAGTACAATTTCGCTGAAAACTAGTATGTGCTAACATGATTTAAACCTTATTATTATACTCACCATATGATTCAGAATCGTCTGCAAGCAATTTTATGTGTGTGCTTCCTAATCTCCAGAATTTACTTTCAGTAACAACACATTCTCTACATGGTGGGACATTAGAGTTTGCAGTACTAAAGCAAGTGAATGGCTGTTCCATTCCAAATGGTACCAGGTAGGTTCCTATATTCAGCTTGCATTGGTGTATTCCATGGCACTGAGCACTCTACATGCAATATCTACACTGTTCCAAATCACCCTGAGTAGTTATGTGCACAACCTTACCACGAAATGCATTGAATAGAAAGTAAAGCATTGAACACAATGGAGTGTCAATTAAAATTTCGCTGAAAACTAGTATGTGCTAACATGATGTAAACCTTATTATTATGCTCACCATATGATTTAGAATAGTCTGCAAACAATTTTATGAGTGTGCTACCTAAGCTCCAGAATTTACTTTCAGTAACAACACATTCTCTACATAGTGGAACATTAGAGTTTGCAGTACTAAAGCAAGTCCATGGCTGTTCCATTCCAAATGGTACCAGGTAGATTCCTATATTCAGCTTGCATTGGTGTACTCCATGGCACTGAGCACTCTACATGCAATATCTACACAGTTCCAATTCACATGGAGTAGTTATGTACACAACCTTACCACGAAATGCATTGAATAGAAAGTAAAGCTTTGAACACAATGGAGTGTCAAGTACAATTTTGGTGAAAACAAGTATCTTCTAACATGATGTAAACCTTATTATTATACTCACCATATGATTTAGAATAGTCTGCAAACAATTTTATGAGTGTGTCTACCTAAGCTCCAGAATTTACTTTCAGTAACAACACATTCTCTACATAGTTGAACATTGGAGTTTGCAGTACTAAAGCAAGTCCATGGCTGTTCCATTCCAAATGGTACCAGGTAGATTCCTATACTCAGCTGGCATTCTGTACTCCATGGCACTGAGCACTCTACATGCAATATCTACACAGTTCCAAATCACACTGAGTAGTTATGTACACAACTTTACCACGAAATGCATTGAATAGAAAGTAAAGCATTGAACAAAATGGAGTGTCAAGTACAATTTCGCTGGAAACTAGTATGTGCTAACATGATGTAAACCTTATTATTATACTCACCATATGATTTAGAATAGTCTGCAAACAATTTTATGAGTGTGTCTACCTAAGCTCCAGAATTTACTTTCAGTAACAACTCATTTTCTATATAGTGCAACATTAGAGTTTGCAGTACTAAAGCAAGTCAATGGCTGTTCCATTTCAAATGGTACCAGGTAGGTTCCTCAATTCAGCTTGCATTGGTGTATTCCTTGGCACTGAGCACTCTACATGCAATATCTACACAGTTCCAATTCACATGGAGTAGTTAGGTACACAACCTTACCACGAAATGCATTGAATAGAAAGTAAAGCTTTGAACACAATGGAGTGTCAAGTACAATTTTGGTGAAAACAAGTATCTGCTAACATGATGTAAACATTATTATACTCACCATATGATTTAGAATCGTCTGCAACCAATTTTATGACTGTGCTACCTAAGCACCAGAATTTGCTTTCAGGAACAACGCTTTCTCTACATAGTGGAACATTAGAGTTTGCAGTACTAAAGCAAGTCAATGGCTGTTCCATTCCAAATGGTACCAGGTAGGTTCCTATATTCAGCTTGCATTGGTGTATTCCATGGCACTGAGCACTCTACATGCAATATCTGTGCAGTTTCAAATCACACTGAGTAGTTATGTGCACAACCTTACCAGAAAATGCATTGAATAGAAAGTAAAGCATTGAACACAATGGAGTGTCAATTAAAATTTCGCTGAAAACTAGTATGTACTAACATGATGTAAACCTTATTATTATACTCAGCATATGATTTAGAATCGTCTGCAACCAATTTTATGTGTGTGCTACCTAAGCTCCAGAATTTACTTTCAGTAACAACACATTCTCTACATAGTGGAACATTAGAGTTTGCAGTACTAAAGCAAGTCCATGGCTGTTCCATTCCAAATGGTACCAGGTAGATTCCTATACTCAGCTGGCATTCTGTACTCCATGGCACTGAGCACTCTACATGCAATATCTACACAGTTCCAAATCACACTGAGTAGTTATGTACACAACTTTACCACGAAATGCATTGAATAGAAAGTAAAGCATTGAACAAAATGGAGTGTCAAGTACAATTTCGCTGGAAACTAGTATGTGCTAACATGATGTAAACCTTATTATTATACTCACCATATGATTTAGAATCGTCTGCAACAAATTTTATGTGTGTGCTACCTAAGCTCCAGAATTTACTTTCAGTAACAACACATTCTCTACATAGTGCAACATTAGAGTTTTTGGTACTAAAGCAAGTCAATGGCTGTTCCATTCCAAATGGTACCAGGTAGGTTCCTATATTCAGCTTGCATTGGTGTACTCCATGGCACTGAGCACTCTACATGCAATATCTACACAGTTCCAATTCACATGGAGTAGTTATGTACACAACCTTACCACGAAATGCATTGAATAGAAAGTAATGCTTTGAACACAATGGAGTGTCAAGTACAATTTTGGTGAAAACAAGTATCTGCTAACATGATGTAAACCTTATTATTATACTCACCATATGATTTAGAATAGTCTGCAAATAATTTTATGAGTGTGTCTACCTAAGCTCCAGAATTTACTTTCAGTAACAACACATTTTCTACATAGTGCAACATTAGAGTTTGCAGTACTAAAGCAAGTCAATGGCTGTTCCATTTCAAATGGTACCAGGTAGGTTCCTCAATTCAGCTTGCATTGGTGTATTCCATGGCACTGTGCACTCTACATGCAATATCTACACAGTTCCAATTCACATGAAGTAGTTAGGTACACAACCTTACCACGAAATGCACTGAATAGAAAGTAAAGCTTTGAACACAATGGAGTGTCAAGTACAATTTTGGTGAAAACAAGTATCTGCTAACATGATGTAAACCTTATTATTATACTCACCATATGATTTAGAATCGTCTGCAACCAATTTTATGACTGTGCTACCTAAGCACCAGAATTTACTTTCAGGAACAACGCATTCTCTACATAGTGGAACATTAGAGTTTGCAGTACTAAAGCAAGTCAATGGCTGTTCCATTCCAAATGGTACCAGGTAGGTTCCTATATTCAGCTTGCATTGGTGTATTCCATGGCACTGAGCATTCTACATGCAATGTCTACACTGTTCCAAATCACCCTGAGTAGTTATGTACACAACCTTACCTCAAAATGCATTGAATAGAAAGTTAAGCATTCAACACAATGGAGTGCCAAGTACAATTTTGCTAAAATCAGCTATTTGCTATCATAATGTAAACCTTATTATTATACTCACCATATGTTTTAGAATAGTCTGCAACCAATTTTCTGTGTGTGCTACCTAAGATCCAGAATTTACTTTCAGTACAACACATTCTCTACATAGTGGAACATTAGAGTTTACAGTACTAAAGCAAGTCAATGGCTGTTCCATTCCAAATACTACCAGGTAAGTTCTTGAATTCTGCTTGCATTGGTGTATTCCATGGCACTGAGCACTCTTAATGCAATATCTATACAGTTCTAAATCACCCTGAGTAGTTATGTACACAACCTTACCACAAAATGCATTGAATACAAAAGCATTCAACACAATGTAGTGTCAAGTACAATTTTGCTGAAAACTAGTATGTGCTAACATGATGTAAACCTTATTATTATACTCACCATATGATTCAGAATCGTCTGCAACCAATTTTATGTGTCTGCTACCTAATCTCCATAATTGAATTTCAGTAACTACACACTCTCTACATAGTGGAACTTTAGAGTTTGCAGTACTAAAGCAAGTCAATGGCTGTTCCATTCCAAATGGTACCAGGTAGGTTCCTATATTCAGCTTGCATTGGTGTATTCCATGGCACTGAGCATTCTACATGCAATGTCTACACTGTTCCAAATCACCCTGAGTAGTTATGTACACAACCTTACCACGAAATCCATTGAATAGAAAGTAAAGCATTCAACACAATGGAGTGCCAAGTACAAATTTGCTAAAATCAGCTATTTGCTATCATAATGTAAACCTTATTATTATACTCACCATATGTTTTGGAATAGTCTGCAACCAATTTCATGACTGTGCTACCTAAGCTCCAGAATTTACTTTCAGTAACAACGCATTCTCTACATAGTGGAACATTAGAGTTTGCAGTACTAAAGCAAGCTGTTCCATTCAAAATGGTACCAGCTAGGATCCTCAATTCAGCTTGCATTGGTGTATTCCATGGCACTGAGCACTCTACATGCAATATCTACACTGTTCCAAATCACCCTGAGTAGTTATGTACACAGCTTTACCACAAAATGCATTGAATAGAAAGTAAAGCATTGAACACAATGGAGTGTCAAGTACAATTTCGCTGAAAACTAGTATGTGCTAACATGATGTAAACCTTATTATTATACTCACCATATGATTCAGAATCGTCTGCAACCAATTTTATGTGTGTACTACCTAATCTCCAGAATTTACTTTCAGTAACAACACATTCTCTACATAGTGGAACATCAGAGTTTGCAGTACGAAAGCAAGTCAATGGCTGTTCCATTCCAAATACTACCAGGTAAGTTCCTGAATTCAACTTGCATTGTAGTATTCCTTGGCACTGATCATTCTGCAAGCAATATCTATACTGTTCCAAATCACCCTGAGTAGTTATGTGCACAACCTTACCACGAAATGCATTGAATAGAAAGTAAAGCTTTGAACACAATGGAGTGTCAAGTACAATTTTGGTGAAAACAAGTATCTTCTAACATGATGTAAACCTTATTATTATACTCACCATATGATTTAGAATAGTCTGCAAACAATTTTATGAGTGTGTCTACCTAAGCTCCAGAATTTACTTTCAGTAACAACACATTCTCTACATAGTGGAACATTAGAGTTTTTGGTACTAAAGCAAGTCAATGGCTGTTCCATTCCAAATGGTACCAGGTAGGTTCCTATATTCAGCTTGCATTGGTGTACTCCATGGCACTGAGCACTCTACATGCAATATCTACACAGTTCCAATTCACATGGAGTAGTTATGTACACAACCTTACCACGAAATGCATTGAATAGAAAGTAAAGCTTTGAACACAATGGAGTGTCAAGTACAATTTTGGTGAAAACAAGTATCTGCTAACATGATGTAAACCTTATTATTATACTCACCATATGATTTAGAATAGTCTGCAAACAATTTTATGAGTGTGTCTACCTAAGCTCCAGAATTTACTTTCAGTAACAACTCATTTTCTACATAGTGCAACATTAGAGTTTGCAGTACTAAAGCAAGTCAATGGCTGCTCCATTTCAAATGGTACCAGGTAGGTTCCTCAATTCAGCTTGCATTGGTGTATTCCTTGGCACTGAGCACTCTACATGCAATATCTACACAGTTCCAATTCACATGGAGTAGTTAGGTACACAACCTTACCACGAAATGCATTGAATAGAAAGTAAAGCTTTGAACACAATGGTGTGTCAAGTACAATTTTGGTGAAAACAAGTATCTGCTAACATGATGTAAACATTATTATACTCACCATATGATTTAGAATCGTCTGCAACCAATTTTATGACTGTGCTACCTAAGCACCAGAATTCACTTTCAGGACAACGCATTCTCTACATAGTGGAACATTAGAGTTTGCAGTACTAAAGCAAGTCAATGGCTGTTCCATTCCAAATGGTACCATGTAGGTTCCTATATTCAGCTTGCATTGGTGTACTCCATGGCACTGAGCACTCTACATGCAATATCTACACAGTTCCAATTCACATGGAGTAGTTATGTACACAACCTTACCACGAAATGCATTGAATAGAAAGTAATGCTTTGAACACAATGGAGTGTCAAGTACAATTTTGGTGAAAACAAGTATCTGCTAACATGATGTAAACCTTATTATTATACTCACCATATGATTTAGAATAGTCTGCAAATAATTTTATGAGTGTGTCTACCTAAGCTCCAGAATTTACTTTCAGTAACAACACATTTTCTACATAGTGCAACATTAGAGTTTGCAGTACTAAAGCAAGTCAATGGCTGTTCCATTTCAAATGGTACCAGGTAGGTTCCTCAATTCAGCTTGCATTGGTGTATTCCATGGCACTGTGCACTCTACATGCAATATCTACACAGTTCCAATTCACATGAAGTAGTTAGGTACACAACCTTACCACGAAATGCACTGAATAGAAAGTAAAGCTTTGAACACAATGGAGTGTCAAGTACAATTTTGGTGAAAACAAGTATCTGCTAACATGATGTAAACCTTATTATTATACTCACCATATGATTTAGAATCGTCTGCAACCAATTTTCTGTGTGTGCTACCTAAGATCCAGAATTTACTTTCAGTACAACACATTCTCTACATAGTGGAACATTAGAGTTTACAGTACTAAAGCAAGTCAATGGCTGTTCCATTCCAAATACTACCAGGTAAGTTCTTGAATTCTGCTTGCATTGGTGTATTCCATGGCACTGAGCACTCTTAATGCAATATCTATACAGTTCTAAATCACCCTGAGTAGTTATGTACACAACCTTACCACAAAATGCATTGAATACAAAAGCATTCAACACAATGTAGTGTCAAGTACAATTTTGCTGAAAACTAGTATGTGCTAACATGATGTAAACCTTATTATTATACTCACCATATGATTCAGAATCGTCTGCAACCAATTTTATGTGTCTGCTACCTAATCTCCATAATTGAATTTCAGTAACTACACACTCTCTACATAGTGGAACTTTAGAGTTTGCAGTACTAAAGCAAGTCAATGGCTGTTCCATTCCAAATGGTACCAGGTAGGTTCCTATATTCAGCTTGCATTGGTGTATTCCATGGCACTGAGCATTCTACATGCAATGTCTACACTGTTCCAAATCACCCTGAGTAGTTATGTACACAACCTTACCACGAAATCCATTGAATAGAAAGTAAAGCATTCAACACAATGGAGTGCCAAGTACAAATTTGCTAAAATCAGCTATTTGCTATCATAATGTAAACCTTATTATTATACTCACCATATGTTTTGGAATAGTCTGCAACCAATTTCATGACTGTGCTACCTAAGCTCCAGAATTTACTTTCAGTAACAACGCATTCTCTACATAGTGGAACATTAGAGTTTGCAGTACTAAAGCAAGTCAATGGCTGTTCCATTCAAAATGGTACCAGCTAGGATCCTCAATTCAGCTTGCATTGGTGTATTCCATGGCACTGAGCACTCTACATGCAATATCTACACTGTTCCAAATCACCCTGAGTAGTTATGTACACAGCTTTACCACAAAATGCATTGAATAGAAAGTAAAGCATTGAACACAATGGAGTGTCAAGTACAATTTCGCTGAAAACTAGTATGTGCTAACATGATGTAAACCTTATTATTATACTCACCATATGATTCAGAATCGTCTGCAACCAATTTTATGTGTGTACTACCTAATCTCCAGAATTTACTTTCAGTAACAACACATTCTCTACATAGTGGAACATCAGAGTTTGCAGTACGAAAGCAAGTCAATGGCTGTTCCATTCCAAATACTACCAGGTAAGTTCCTGAATTCAACTTGCATTGTAGTATTCCTTGGCACTGATCATTCTGCAAGCAATATCTATACTGTTCCAAATCACCCTGAGTAGTTATGTGCACAACCTTACCACGAAATGCATTGAATAGAAAGTAAAGCTTTGAACACAATGGAGTGTCAAGTACAATTTTGGTGAAAACAAGTATCTTCTAACATGATGTAAACCTTATTATTATACTCACCATATGATTTAGAATAGTCTGCAAACAATTTTATGAGTGTGTCTACCTAAGCTCCAGAATTTACTTTCAGTAACAACACATTCTCTACATAGTGGAACATTAGAGTTTTTGGTACTAAAGCAAGTCAATGGCTGTTCCATTCCAAATGGTACCAGGTAGGTTCCTATATTCAGCTTGCATTGGTGTACTCCATGGCACTGAGCACTCTACATGCAATATCTACACAGTTCCAATTCACATGGAGTAGTTATGTACACAACCTTACCACGAAATGCATTGAATTGAAAGTAAAGCTTTGAACACAATGGAGTGTCAAGTACAATTTTGGTGAAAACAAGTATCTGCTAACATGATGTAAACCTTATTATTATACTCACCATATGATTTAGAATAGTCTGCAAACAATTTTATGAGTGTGTCTACCTAAGCTCCAGAATTTACTTTCAGTAACAACTCATTTTCTACATAGTGCAACATTAGAGTTTGCAGTACTAAAGCAAGTCAATGGCTGCTCCATTTCAAATGGTACCAGGTAGGTTCCTCAATTCAGCTTGCATTGGTGTATTCCTTGGCACTGAGCACTCTACATGCAATATCTACACAGTTCCAATTCACATGGAGTAGTTAGGTACACAACCTTACCACGAAATGCATTGAATAGAAAGTAAAGCTTTGAACACAATGGTGTGTCAAGTACAATTTTGGTGAAAACAAGTATCTGCTAACATGATGTAAACATTATTATACTCACCATATGATTTAGAATCGTCTGCAACCAATTTTATGACTGTGCTACCTAAGCACCAGAATTCACTTTCAGGACAACGCATTCTCTACATAGTGGAACATTAGAGTTTGCAGTACTAAAGCAAGTCAATGGCTGTTCCATTCCAAATGGTACCATGTAGGTTCCTATATTCTGCTTGCATTGGTGAACTCCATGGCACTGAGCACTCTACATGCAATATGTACACAGTTCCAAATCACATGGAGTAGTTAGGTACACAACCTTACCACGAAATGCATTGAATAGAAAGTAATGCATTGAACACAATGGTGTGTCAAGTACAATTTTGGTGAAAACAAGTATGTGCTAACATGATGTAAACCTGATTATTATACTCACCATATGATTTAGAATTGTCTGCATACAATCTTATGAGTGTGTCTACCTAAGCTCCAGAATTTACTTTCAGTAACAACTCATTTTCTACATAGTGCAACTTTAGAGTTTGCAGTACTAAAGCAAGTCAATGGCTGTTCCATTCCAAATGGTACCATGTAGGTTCCTATATTCAGCTTGCATTGGTGAACTCCATGGCACTGAGCACTCTACATGCAATATGTACACAGTTCCAAATCACATGGAGTAGTTAGGTACACAACCTTACCACGAAATGCATTGAATAGAAAGTAATGCATTGAACACAATGGAGTGTCAAGTACAATTTTGGTGAAAACAAGTATGTGCTAACATGATGTAAACCTTATTATTATACTCACCATATGATTTAGAATTGTCTGCAACCAATTATATGAGTTTGCTACCTAAGCTCCAGAATTTACTTTCAGGAACAACACATTTTCTACATAGTGCAACATTAGAGTTTGCAGTGCTAAAGCAAGTCAATGGCTGTTCCATTCCAAATGGTACCAGGTAGGTTCCTCAATTCAGCTGGCATTGGTATATTCCATGGCACTGAGCACTCTACATGCAATATCTGCGCAGTTCCAAATCACACTGAGTAGTTATGTACACAAATTTACCACGAAATGCATTGAATAGAAAGTAAAGCATTGAACACAATGGAGTGTCAAGTACAATTTCGCTGAAAACTAGTATGTGCTAACATGATTTAAACCTTATTATTATACTCACCATATGATTCAGAATCGTCTGCAAGCAATTTTATGTGTGTGCTTCCTAATCTCCAGAATTTACTTTCAGTAACAACACATTCTCTACATGGTGGGACATTAGAGTTTGCAGTACTAAAGCAAGTGAATGGCTGTTCCATTCCAAATGGTACCAGGTAGGTTCGTATATTCAGCTTGCATTGGTGTATTCCATGGCACTGAGCACTCTACATGCAATATCTACACTGTTCCAAATCACCCTGAGTAGTTATGTGCACAACCTTACCACGAAATGCATTGAATAGAAAGTAAAGCATTGAACACAATGGAGTGTCAATTAAAATTTCGCTGAAAACTAGTATGTGCTAACATGATGTAAACCTTATTATTATGCTCACCATATGATTTAGAATAGTCTGCAAACAAGTTTATGAGTGTGCTACCTAAGCTCCAGAATTTACTTTCAGTAACAACACATTCTCTACATAGTGGAACATTAGAGTTTGCAGTACTAAAGCAAGTCCATGGCTGTTCCATTCCAAATGGTACCAGGTAGATTCCTATATTCAGCTTGCATTCTGTACTCCATGGCACTGAGCACTCTACATGCAATATCTACACAGTTCCAAATCACACTGAGTAGTTATGTACACAACTTTACCACGAAATGCATTGAATAGAAAGTAAAGCATTGAACAAAATGGAGTGTCAAGTACAATTTCACTGGAAACTAGTATGTGCTAACATGATGTAAACCTTATTATTATACTCACCATATGATTTAGAATCGTCTGCAGCCAATTTTATGTGTGTGCTACCTAAGCTCCAGAATTTACTTTCAGTAACAACACATTCTCTACATAGTGGAACATTAGAGTTTTTGGTACTAAAGCAAGTCAATGGCTGTTCCATTCCAAATGGTACCAGGTAGGTTCCTCAATTCAGCTGGCATTGGTATATTCCATGGCACTGAGCACTCTACATGCAATATCTGCGCAGTTCCAAATCACACTGAGTAGTTATGTACACAAATTTACCACGAAATGCATTGAATAGAAAGTAAAGCATTGAACACAATGGAGTGTCAAGTACAATTTCGCTGAAAACTAGTATGTGCTAACATGATTTAAACCTTATTATTATACTCACCATATGATTCAGAATCGTCTGCAACCAATTTTATGTGTGTGCTTCCTAATGTCCTGAATTTACTTTCAGTAACAACACATTCTCTACATGGTGGGACATTAGAGTTTGCAGTACTAAAGCAGGTCAATGGCTGTTCCATTCCAAATGGTACCAGGTAGGTTCCTATATTCAGCTTGCATTGGTGTATTCCATGGCACTGAGCATTCTACATGCAATATCTACACTGTTCCAAATCACCCTGAGTAGTTATGTACACAACCTTACCAGAAAATGCATTGAATAGAAAGTAAAGCATTCAACACAATGGAGTGCCAAGTACAATTTTGCTAAAAACAGGTATTTGCTAACATGATGTAAACCTTATTATTAAGCTCACCATATGATTTAGAATAGTCTGCAACCAATTTTATGTGTGTGCTAACTAAGCTCCAGAATTTACTTTCAGTAACAACACATTCTCTACATAGTGGAACATTAGAGTTTGCAGTACTAAAGCAAGTCCATGGCTGTTCCATTCCAAATGGTACCAGGTAGATTCCTATATTCAGCTTGCATTCTGTACTCCATGGCACTGAGCACTCTACATGCAATATCTACACAGTTCCAAATCACACTGAGTAGTTATGTACACAACTTTACCACGAAATGCATTGAATAGAAAGTAAAGCATTGAACAAAATGGAGTGTCAAGTACAATTTCGCTGGAAACTAGTATGTGCTAACATGATGTAAACCTTATTATTATACTCACTATATGATTTAGAATAGTCTGCAAACAATTATATGAGTGTGCTACCTAAGCTCCAGAATTTACTTTCAGTAACAACACATTTTCTACATAGTGCAACGTCAGAGTTTGCACTACTAAAGCAAGTCAATGGCTGTTCCATTTCAAATGGTACCAGGTAGGTTCCTCAATTCAGCTTGCATTGGTGTATTCCATGGCAGTGAGCACTCTACATGCAATATCTGTGCAGTTTCAAATCACACTGAGTAGTTATGTGCACAACCTTACCACGAAATGCATTGAATAGAAAGTAAAGCATTGAACACAATGGAGTGTCAATTAAAATTTCGCTGAAAACTAGTATGTGCTAACATGATGTAAACCTTATTATTATACTCACCATATGATTTAGAATCCTCTGCAACCAATTTTATGTGTGTGCTACCTAAGCTCCAGAATTTACTTTCAGTAACAACACATTCTCTACATAGTGGAACATTAGACTTTGCAGTACTAAAGCAAGTCCATGGCTGTTCCATTCCAAATGGTACCAGGTAGATTCCTATATTCAGCTTGCATTCTGTACTCCATGGCACTGAGCACTCTACATGCAATATCTACACAGTTCCAAATCACACTGAGTAGTTATGTACACAACTTTACCACGAAATGCATTGAATAGAAAGTAAAGCATTGAACAAAATTGAGTGTCAAGTACAATTTCGCTGGAAACTAGTATGTGCTAACATGATGTAAACCTTATTATTATACTCACCATATGATTTAGAATCGTCTGCAACCAATTTTATGTGTGTGCTACCTAAGCTCCAGAATTTACTTTCAGTAACAACACATTCTCTACATAGTGGAACATTAGAGTTTTTGGTACTAAAGCAAGTCAATGGCTGTTCCATTCCAAATGGTACCAGGTAGGTTCCTATATTCAGCTTGCATTGGTGTACTCCATGGCACTGAGCACTCTACATGCAATATCTACACAGTTCCAATTCACAGGGAGTAGTTAGGTACACAACCTTACCACGAAATGCATTGAATAGGAAGTAAAGCTTTGAACACAATGGAGTGTCAAGTACAATTTTGGTGAAAACAAGTATCTCCTAACATGATGTAAACATTATTATACTCACCATATGATTTAGAATCGTCTGCAACCAATTTTATGACTGTGCTACCTAAGCACCAGAATTCACTTTCAGGAACAACGCATTATCTACATAGTGGAACATTAGAGTTTGCAGTACTAAAGCAAGTCAATGGCTGTTCCATTCCAAATGGTACCATGTAGGTTCTTATATTCAGCTTGCATTGGTGAACTCCATGGCACTGAGCACTCTACATGCAATATGTACACAGTTCCAAATCACATGGAGTAGTTAGGTACACAACCTTACCACGAAATGCATTGAATAGAAAGTAATGCATTGAACACAATGGAGTGTCAAGTACAATTTTGGTGAAAACAAGTATGTGCTAACATGATGTAAACCTTATTATTATACTCACCATATGATTTAGAATTGTCTGCAACCAATTATATGAGTTTGCTACCTAAGCTCCAGAATTTACTTTCAGGAACAACACATTTTCTACATAGTGCAACATTAGAGTTTGCAGTGCTAAAGCAAGTCAATGGCTGTTCCATTCCAAATGGTACCAGGTAGGTTCCTCAATTCAGCTGGCATTGGTATATTCCATGGCACTGAGCACTCTACATGCAATATCTGCGCAGTTCCAAATCACACTGAGTAGTTATGTACACAAATTTACCACGAAATGCATTGAATAGAAAGTAAAGCATTGAACACAATGGAGTGTCAAGTACAATTTCGCTGAAAACTAGTATGTGCTAACATGATTTAAACCTTATTATTATACTCACCATATGATTCAGAATCGTCTGCAACCAATCTTATGTGTGTGCTTCCTAATCTCCAGAATTTACTTTCAGTAACAACACATTCTCTACAGGGTGGGACATTAGAGTTTGCAGTACTAAAGCAAGTCAATGGCTGTTCCATTCCAAATGGGACCAGGTAGGTTCCTATATTCAGCTTGCATTGGTGTATTCCATGGCACTGAGCACTCTACATGCAATATCTACACAGTTCCAAATCACACTGAGTAGTTATGTACACAACTTTACCACGAAATGCATTGAATAGAAAGTAAAGCATTGAACAAAATGGAGTGTCAAGTACAATTTCGCTGGAAACTAGTATGTGCTAACATGATGTAAACCTTATTATTATACTCACCATATGATTTAGAATCGTCTGCAGCCAATTTTATGTGTGTGCTACCTAAGCTCCAGAATTTACTTTCAGTAACAACACATTCTCTACATAGTGGAACATTAGAGTTTTTGGTACTAAAGCAAGTCAATGGCTGTTCCATTCCAAATGGTACCAGGTAGGTTCCTATATTCAGCTTGCATTGGTGTACTCCATGGCACTGAGCACTCTACATGCAATATCTACACAGTTCCAATTCACATGGAGTAGTTATGTACACAACCTTACCACGAAATGCATTGAATAGAAAGTAAAGCTTTGAACACAATGGAGTGTCAAGTACAATTTTGGTGAAAACAAGTATCTTCTAACATGATGTAAACCTTATTATTATACTCACCATATGATTTAGAATAGTCTGCAAACAATTTTATGAGTGTGTCTACCTAAGCTCCAGAATTTACTTTCAGTAATAACTCATTTTCTACATAGTGCAACATTAGAGTTTGCAGTACTAAAGCTAGTCAATGGCTGTTCCATTTCAAATGGTACCAGGTAGGTTCCTCAATTCAGCTTGCATTGGTGTATTCCTTGGCCCTGAGCACTCTACATGCAATATCTACACAGTTCCAATTCACATGGAGTAGTTAGGTACACAACCTTACCACGAAATGCATTGAATAGAAAGTAATGCATTGAACACAATGGAGTGTCAAGTACAATTTTGGTGAAAACAAGTATGTGCTAACATGATGTAAACCTGATTATTATACTCACCATATGATTTAGAATTGTCTGCCTACAATTTTATGAGTGTGTCTACCTAAGCTCCAGAATTTACTTTCAGTAACAACTCATTTTCTACATAGTGCAACTTTAGAGTTTGTAGTACTAAAGCAAGTCAATGGCTGTTCCATTCCAAATGGTACCATGTAGGTTCCTATATTCAGCTTGCATTGGTGAACTCCATGGCACTGAGCACTCTACATGCAATATGTACACAGTTCCAAATCACATGGAGTAGTTAGGTACACAACCTTACCACGAAATGCATTGAATAGAAAGTAATGCATTGAACACAATGGAGTGTCAAGTACAATTTTGGTGAAAACAAGTATGTGCTGACATGATGTAAACCTTATTATTATACTCACCATATGATTTAGAATTGTCTGCAACCAATTATATGAGTTTGCTACCTAAGCTCCAGAATTTACTTTCAGGAACAACACATTTTCTACATAGTGCAACATTAGAGTTTGCAGTGCTAAAGCAAGTCAATGGCTGTTCCATTCCAAATGGTACCAGGTAGGTTCCTCAATTCAGCTGGCATTGGTATATTCCATGGCACTGAGCACTCTACATGCAATATCTGCGCAGTTCCAAATCACACTGAGTAGTTATGTACACAAATTTACCACGAAATGCATTGAATAGAAAGTAAAGCATTGAACACAATGGAGTGTCAATTAAAATTTCGCTGAAAACTAGTATGTGCTAACATGATGTAAACATTATTATTATGCTCACCATATGATTTAGAATAGTCTGCAAGCAATTTTATGAGTGTGCTACCTAAGCTCCAGAATTTACTTTCAGTAACAACACATTCTCTACATAGTGGAACATTAGAGTTTGCAGTACTAAAGCAAGTCCATGGCTGTTCCATTCCAAATGGTACCAGGTAGATTCCTATATTCAGCTTGCATTCTGTACTCCATGGCACTGAGCACTCTACATGCAATATCTACACAGTTCCAAATCACACTGAGTAGTTATGTACACAACTTTACCACGAAATGCATTGAATAGAAAGTAAAGCATTGAACAAAATGGAGTGTCAAGTACAATTTCGCTGGAAACTAGTATGTGCTAACATGATGTAAACCTTATTATTATACTCACCATATGATTTAGAATCGTCTGCAACCAATTTTATGTGTGTGCTACCTAAGCTCCAGAATTTACTTTCAGTAACAACACATTCTCTACATAGTGGAACATTAGAGTTTTTGGTACTAAAGCAAGTCAATGGCTGTTCCATTCCAAATGGTACCAGGTAGGTTCCTATATTCAGCTTGCATTGGTGTACTCCATGGCACTGAGCACTCTACATGCAATATCTACACAGTTCCAATTCACATGGAGTAGTTAGGTACACAACCTTACCACGAAATGCATTGAATAGAAAGTAAAGCTTTGAACACAATGGAGTGTCAAGTACAATTTTGGTGAAAACAAGTATCTGCTAACATGATGTAAACATTATTATACTCACCATATGATTTAGAATCGTCTGCAACCAATTTTATGACTGTGCTACCTAAGCACCAGAATTCACTTTCAGGAACAACGCATTCTCTACATAGTGGAACATTAGAGTTTGCAGTACTAAAGCAAGTCAATGGCTGTTCCATTCCAAATGGTACCAGGTAGGTTCCTCAATTCAGCTGGCATTGGTATATTCCATGGCACTGAGCACTCTACATGCAATATCTGCGCAGTTCCAAATCACACTGAGTAGTTATGTACACAAATTTACCACGAAATGCATTGAATAGAAAGTAAAGCATTGAACACAATGGAGTGTCAAGTACAATTTCGCTGAAAACTAGTATGTGCTAACATGATTTAAACCTTATTATTATACTCACCATATGATTCAGAATCGTCTGCAACCAATCTTATGTGTGTGCTTCCTAATCTCCAGAATTTACTTTCAGTAACAACACATTCTCTACAGGGTGGGACATTAGAGTTTGCAGTACTAAAGCAAGTCAATGGCTGTTCCATTCCAAATGGGACCAGGTAGGTTCCTATATTCAGCTTGCATTGGTGTATTCCATGGCACTGAGCACTCTACATGCAATATCTACACAGTTCCAAATCACACTGAGTAGTTATGTACACAACTTTACCACGAAATGCATTGAATAGAAAGTAAAGCATTGAACAAAATGGAGTGTCAAGTACAATTTCGCTGGAAACTAGTATGTGCTAACATGATGTAAACCTTATTATTATACTCACCATATGATTTAGAATCGTCTGCAGCCAATTTTATGTGTGTGCTACCTAAGCTCCAGAATTTACTTTCAGTAACAACACATTCTCTACATAGTGGAACATTAGAGTTTTTGGTACTAAAGCAAGTCAATGGCTGTTCCATTCCAAATGGTACCAGGTAGGTTCCTATATTCAGCTTGCATTGGTGTACTCCATGGCACTGAGCACTCTACATGCATTATCTACACAGTTCCAATTCACATGGAGTAGTTATGTACACAACCTTACCACGTAATGCATTGAATAGAAAGTAAAGCTTTGAACACAATGGAGTGTCAAGTACAATTTTGGTGAAAACAAGTATCTTCTAACATGATGTAAACCTTATTATTATACTCACCATATGATTTAGAATAGTCTGCAAACAATTTTATGAGTGTGTCTACCTAAGCTCCAGAATTTACTTTCAGTAATAACTCATTTTCTACATAGTGCAACATTAGAGTTTGCAGTACTAAAGCAAGTCAATGGCTGTTCCATTTCAAATGGTACCAGGTAGGTTCCTCAATTCAGCTTGCATTGGTGTATTCCTTGGCCCTGAGCACTCTACATGCAATATCTACACAGTTCCAATTCACATGGAGTAGTTAGGTACACAACCTTACCACGAAATGCATTGAATAGAAAGTAAAGCTTTGAACACAATGGAGTGTCAAGTACAATTTTGGTGAAAACAAGTATCTGCTAACATGATGTAAACATTATTATACTCACCATATGATTTAGAATCGTCTGCAACCAATTTTATGACTGTGCTACCTAAGCACCAGAATTTGCTTTCAGGAACAACGCTTTCTCTACATAGTGGAACATTAGAGTTTGCAGTACTAAAGCAAGTCAATGGCTGTTCCATTCCAAATGGTACCAGGTAGGTTCCTATATTCAGCTTGCATTGGTGTATTCCATGGCACTGAGCACTCTACATGCAATATGTACACAGTTCCAAATCACATGGAGTAGTTAGGTACACAACCTTACCACGAAATGCATTGAATAGAAAGTAATGCATTGAACACAATGGAGTGTCAAGTACAATTTTGGTGAAAACAAGTATGTGCTAACATGATGTAAACCTGATTATTATACTCACCATATGATTTAGAATTGTCTGCATACAATTTTATGAGTGTGTCTACCTAAGCTCCAGAATTTACTTTCAGTAACAACTCATTTTCTACATAGTGCAACTTTAGAGTTTGCAGTACTAAAGCAAGTCAATGGCTGTTCCATTCCAAATGGTACCATGTAGGTTCCTATATTCAGCTTGCATTGGTGAACTCCATGGCACTGAGCACTCTACATGCAATATGTACACAGTTCCAAATCACATGGAGTAGTTAGGTACACAACCTTACCACGAAATGCATTGAATAGAAAGTAATGCATTGAACACAATGGAGTGTCAAGTACAATTTTGGTGAAAACAAGTATGTGCTAACATGATGTAAACCTTATTATTATACTCACCATATGATTTAGAATTGTCTGCAACCAATTATATGAGTTTGCTACCTAAGCTCCAGAATTTACTTTCAGGAACAACACATTTTCTACATAGTGCAACATTAGAGTTTGCAGTGCTAAAGCAAGCAATGGCTGTTCCATTCCAAATGGTACCAGGTAGGTTCCTCAATTCAGCTGGCATTGGTATATTCCATGGCACTGAGCACTCTACATGCAATATCTGCGCAGCTCCAAATCACACTGAGTAGTTATGTACACAAATTTACCACGAAATGCATTGAATAGAAAGTAAAGCATTGAACACAATGGAGTGTCAAGTACAATTTCGCTGAAAACTAGTATGTGCTAACATGATTTAAACCTTATTATTATACTCACCATATGATTCAGAATCGTCTGCAAGCAATTTTATGTGTGTGCTTCCTAATCTCCAGAATTTACTTTCAGTAACAACACATTCTCTACATGGTGGGACATTAGAGTTTGCAGTACTAAAGCAAGTGAATGGCTGTTCCATTCCAAATGGTACCAGGTAGGTTCCTATATTCAGCTTGCATTGGTGTATTCCATGGCACTGAGCACTCTACATGCAATATCTACACTGTTCCAAATCACCCTGAGTAGTTATGTGCACAACCTTACCACGAAATGCATTGAATAGAAAGTAAAGCATTGAACACAATGGAGTGTCAATTAAAATTTCGCTGAAAACTAGTATGTGCTAACATGATGTAAACATTATTATTATGCTCACCATATGATTTAGAATAGTCTGCAAACAATTTTATGAGTGTGCTACCTAAGCTCCAGAATTTACTTTCAGTAACAACACATTCTCTACATAGTGGAACATTAGAGTTTGCAGTACTAAAGCAAGTCCATGGCTGTTCCATTCCAAATGGTACCAGGTAGATTCCTATATTCAGCTTGCATTCTGTACTCCATGGCACTGAGCACTCTACATGCAATATCTACACAGTTCCAAATCACACTGAGTAGTTATGTACACAACTTTACCACGAAATGCATTGAATAGAAAGTAAAGCATTGAACAAAATGGAGTGTCAAGTACAATTTCGCTGGAAACTAGTATGTGCTAACATGATGTAAACCTTATTATTATACTCACCATATGATTTAGAATCGTCTGCAACCAATTTTATGTGTGTGCTACCTAAGCTCCAGAATTTACTTTCAGTAACAACACATTCTCTACATAGTGGAACATTAGAGTTTTTGGTACTAAAGCAAGTCAATGGCTGTTCCATTCCAAATGGTACCAGGTAGGTTCCTATATTCAGCTTGCATTGGTGTACTCCATGGCACTGAGCACTCTACATGCAATATGTACACAGTTCCAAATCACATGGAGTAGTTAGGTACACAACCTTACCACGAAATGCATTGAATAGAAAGTAATGCATTGAACACAATGGAGTGTCAAGTACAATTTTGGTGAAAACAAGTATGTGCTAACATGATGTAAACCTTATTATTATACTCACCATATGATTTAGAATTGTCTGCAACCAATTATATGAGTTTGCTACCTAAGCTCCAGAATTTACTTTCAGGAACAACACATTTTCTACATAGTGCAACATTAGAGTTTGCAGTGCTAAAGCAAGTCAATGGCTGTTCCATTCCAAATGGTACCAGGTAGGTTCCTCAATTCAGCTGGCATTGGTATATTCCATGGCACTGAGCACTCTACATGCAATATCTGCGCAGTTCCAAATCACACTGAGTAGTTATGTACACAAATTTACCACGAAATGCATTGAATAGAAAGTAAAGCATTGAACACAATGGAGTGTCAAGTACAATTTCGCTGAAAACTAGTATGTGCTAACATGATTTAAACCTTATTATTATACTCACCATATGATTCAGAATCGTCTGCAACCAATCTTATGTGTGTGCTTCCTAATCTCCAGAATTTACTTTCAGTAACAACACATTCTCTACAGGGTGGGACATTAGAGTTTGCAGTACTAAAGCAAGTCAATGGCTGTTCCATTCCAAATGGTACCAGGTAGGTTCCTATATTCAGCTTGCATTGGTGTATTCCATGGCACTGAGCACTCTACATGCAATATCTACACTGTTCCAAATCACCCTGAGTAGTTATGTGCACAACCTTACCACGAAATGCATTGAATAGAAAGTAAAGCATTGAACACAATGGAGTGTCAATTAAAATTTCGCTGAAAACTAGTATGTGCTAACATGATGTAAACCTTATTATTATGCTCACCATATGATTTAGAATAGTCTGCAAACAATTTTATGAGTGTGCTACCTAAGCTCCAGAATTTACTTTCAGTAACAACACATTCTCTACATAGTGGAACATTAGAGTTTGCAGTACTAAAGCAAGTCCATGGCTGTTCCATTCCAAATGGTACCAGGTAGATTCCTATATTCAGCTTGCATTCTGTACTCCATGGCACTGAGCACTCTACATGCAATATCTACACAGTTCCAAATCACACTGAGTAGTTATGTACACAACTTTACCACGAAATGCATTGAATAGAAAGTAAAGCATTGAACAAAATGGAGTGTCAAGTACAATTTCGCTGGAAACTAGTATGTGCTAACATGATGTAAACCTTATTATTATACTCACCATATGATTTAGAATCGTCTGCAGCCAATTTTATGTGTGTGCTACCTAAGCTCCAGAATTTACTTTCAGTAACAACACATTCTCTACATAGTGGAACATTAGAGTTTTTGGTACTAAAGCAAGTCAATGGCTGTTCCATTCCAAATGGTACCAGGTAGGTTCCTATATTCAGCTTGCATTGGTGTACTCCATGGCACTGAGCACTCTACATGCAATATCTACACAGTTCCAATTCACATGGAGTAGTTATGTACACAACCTTACCACGAAATGCATTGAATAGAAAGTAAAGCTTTGAACACAATGGAGTGTCAAGTACAATTTTGGTGAAAACAAGTATCTTCTAACATGATGTAAACCTTATTATTATACTCACCATATGATTTAGAATAGTCTGCAAACAATTTTATGAGTGTGTCTACCTAAGCTCCAGAATTTACTTTCAGTAACAACTCATTTTCTACATAGTGCAACATTAGAGTTTGCAGTACTAAAGCAAGTCAATGGCTGTTCCATTTCAAATGGTACCAGGTAGGTTCCTCAATTCAGCTTGCATTGGTGTATTCCTTGGCCCTGAGCACTCTACATGCAATATCTACACAGTTCCAATTCACATGGAGTAGTTAGGTACACAACCTTACCACGAAATGCATTGAATAGAAAGTAAAGCTTTGAACACAATGGAGTGTCAAGTACAATTTTGGTGAAAACAAGTATCTGCTAACATGATGTAAACATTATTATACTCACCATATGATTTAGAATCGTCTGCAACCAATTTTATGACTGTGCTACCTAAGCACCAGAATTTGCTTTCAGGAACAACGCTTTCTCTACATAGTGGAACATTAGAGTTTGCAGTACTAAAGCAAGTCAATGGCTGTTCCATTCCAAATGGTACCAGGTAGGTTCCTATATTCAGCTTGCATTGGTGTATTCCATGGCACTGAGCACTCTACATGCAATATGTACACAGTTCCAAATCACATGGAGTAGTTAGGTACAGAACCTTACCACGAAATGCATTGAATAGAAAGTAATGCATTGAACACAATGGAGTGTCAAGTACAATTTTGGTGAAAACAAGTATGTGCTAACATGATGTAAACCTGATTATTATACTCACCATATGATTTAGAATTGTCTGCATACAATCTTATGAGTGTGTCTACCTAAGCTCCAGAATTTACTTTCAGTAACAACTCATTTTCTACATAGTGCAACTTTAGAGTTTGCAGTACTAAAGCAAGTCAATGGCTGTTCCATTCCAAATGGTACCATGTAGGTTCCTATATTCAGCTTGCATTGGTGAACTCCATGGCACTGAGCACTCTACATGCAATATGTACACAGTTCCAAATCACATGGAGTAGTTAGGTACACAACCTGACCACGAAATGCATTGAATAGAAAGTAATGCATTGAACACAATGGAGTGTCAAGTACAATTTTGGTGAAAACAAGTATGTGCTAACATGATGTAAACCTTATTATTATACTCACCATATGATTTAGAATTGTCTGCAACCAATTATATGAGTTTGCTACCTAAGCGCCAGAATTTACTTTCAGGAACAACACATTTTCTACATAGTGCAACATTAGAGTTTGCAGTGCTAAAGCAAGTCAATGGCTGTTCCATTCCAAATGGTACCAGGTAGGTTCCTATATTCAGCTTGCATTGGTGTATTCCATGGCACTGAGCACTCTACATGCAATATCTACACTGTTCCAAATCACCCTGAGTAGTTATGTGCACAACCTTACCACGAAATGCATTGAATAGAAAGTAAAGCATTGAACACAATGGAGTGTCAATTAAAATTTCGCTGAAAACTAGTATGTGCTAACATGATGTAAACCTTATTATTATGCTCACCATATGATTTAGAATAGTCTGCAAACAATTTTATGAGTGTGCTACCTAAGCTCCAGAATTTACTTTCAGTAACAACACATTCTCTACATAGTGGAACATTAGAGTTTGCAGTACTAAAGCAAGTCCATGGCTGTTCCATTCCAAATGGTACCAGGTAGATTCCTATATTCAGCTTGCATTCTGTACTCCATGGCACTGAGCACTCTACATGCAATATCTACACAGTTCCAAATCACACTGAGTAGTTATGTACTCAACTTTACCACGAAATGCATTGAATAGAAAGTAAAGCATTGAACAAAATGGAGTGTCAAGTACAATTTCACTGGAAACTAGTATGTGCTAACATGATGTAAACCTTATTATTATACTCACCATATGATTTAGAATCGTCTGCAGCCAATTTTATGTGTGTGCTACCTAAGCTCCAGAATTTACTTTCAGTAACAACACATTCTCTACATAGTGGAACATTAGAGTTTTTGATACTAAAGCAAGTCAATGGCCGTTCCATTCCAAATGGTACCAGGTAGGTTCCTCAATTCAGCTGGCATTGGTATATTCCATGGCACCTAGCACTCTACATGCAATATCTGCGCAGTTCCAAATCACACTGAGTAGTTATGTACACAAATTTACCACGAAATGCATTGAATAGAAAGTAAAGCATTGAACACAATGGAGTGTCAAGTACAATTTCGCTGAAAACTAGTATGTGCTAACATGATTTAAACCTTATTATTATACTCACCATATGATTCAGAATCGTCTGCAACCAATCTTATGTGTGTGCTTCCTAATCTCCAGAATTTACTTTCAGTAACAACACATTCTCTACAGGGTGGGACATTAGAGTTTGCAGTACTAAAGCAAGTCAATGGCTGTTCCATTCCAAATGGTACCAGGTAGGTTCTTATATTCAGCTTGCATTGGTGTATTCCATGGCACTGAGCACTCTACATGCAATATCTACACTGTTCCAAATCACCCTGAGTAGTTATGTGCACAACCTTACCACGAAATGCATTGCATAGAAAGTAAAGCATTGAACACAATGGAGTGTCAATTAAAATTTCGCTGAAAACTAGTATGTGCTAACATGATGTAAACCTTATTATTATGCTCACCATATGATTTAGAATAGTCTGCAAACAATTTTATGAGTGTGCTACCTAAGCTCCAGAATTTACTTTCAGTAACAACACATTCTCTACATAGTGGAACATTAGAGTTTGCAGTACTAAAGCAAGTCCATGGCTGTTCCATTCCAAATGGTACCAGGTAGATTCCTATATTCAGCTTGCATTCTGTACTCCATGGCACTGAGCACTCTACATGCAATATCTACACAGTTCCAAATCACACTGAGTAGTTATGTACACAACTTTACCACGAAATGCATTGAATAGAAAGTAAAGCATTGAACAAAATGGAGTGTCAAGTACAATTTCGCTGGAAACTAGTATGTGCTAACATGATGTAAACCTTATTATTATACTCACCATATGATTTAGAATCGTCTGCAGCCAATTTTATGTGTGTGCTACCTAAGCTCCAGAATTTACTTTCAGTAACAACACATTCTCTACATAGTGGAACATTAGAGTTTTTGGTACTAAAGCAAGTCAATGGCTGTTCCATTCCAAATGGTACCAGGTAGGTTCCTATATTCAGCTTGCATTGGTGTACTCCATGGCACTGAGCACTCTACATGCAATATCTACACAGTTCCAATTCACATGGAGTAGTTATGTACACAACCTTACCACGAAATGCATTGAATAGAAAGTAAAGCTTTGAACACAATGGAGTGTCAAGTACAATTTTGGTGAAAACAAGTATCTTCTAACATGATGTAAACCTTATTATTATACTCACCATATGATTTAGAATAGTCTGCAAACAATTTTATGAGTGTGTCTACCTAAGCTCCAGAATTTACTTTCAGTAACAACTCATTTTCTACATAGTGCAACATTAGAGTTTGCAGTACTAAAGCAAGTCAATGGCTGTTCCATTTCAAATGGTACCAGGTAGGTTCCTCAATTCAGCTTGCATTGGTGTATTCCTTGGCCCTGAGCACTCTACATGCAATATCTACACAGTTCCAATTCACATGGAGTAGTTAGGTACACAACCTTACCACGAAATGCATTGAATAGAAAGTAAAGCTTTGAATACAATGGAGTGTCAAGTACAATTTTGGTGAAAACAAGTATCTGCTAACATGATGTAAACATTATTATACTCACCATATGATTTAGAATCGTCTGCAACCAATTTTATGACTGTGCTACCTAAGCACCAGAATTTGCTTTCAGGAACAACGCTTTCTCTACATAGTGGAACATTAGAGTTTGCAGTACTAAAGCAAGTCAATGGCTGTTCCATTCCAAATGGTACCAGGTAGGTTCCTATATTCAGCTTCCATTGGTGTATTCCATGGCACTGAGCACTCTACATGCAATATGTACACAGTTCCAAATCACATGGAGTAGTTAGGTACAGAACCTTACCACGAAATGCATTGAATAGAAAGTAATGCATTGAACACAATGGAGTGTCAAGTACAATTTTGGTGAAAACAAGTATGTGCTAACATGATGTAAACCTGATTATTATACTCACCATATGATTTAGAATTGTCTGCATACAATCTTATGTGTGTGCTTCCTAATCTCCAGAATTTACTTTCAGTAACAACACATTCTCTACAGGGTGGGACATTAGAGTTTGCAGTACTAAAGCAAGTCAATGGCTGTTCCATTCCAAATGGTACCAGGTAGGTTCTTATATTCAGCTTGCATTGGTGTATTCCATGGCACTGAGCACTCTACATGCAATATCTACACTGTTCCAAATCACCCTGAGTAGTTATGTGCGCAACCTTACCACGAAATGCATTGAATAGAAAGTAAAGCATTGAACACAATGGAGTGTCAATTAAAATTTCGCTGAAAACTAGTATGTGCTAACATGATGTAAACCTTATTATTATGCTCACCATATGATTTAGAATAGTCTGCAAACAATTTTATGAGTGTGCTACCTAAGCTCCAGAATTTACTTTCAGTAACAACACATTCTCTACATAGTGGAACATTAGAGTTTGCAGTACTAAAGCAAGTCCATGGCTGTTCCATTCCAAATGGTACCAGGTAGATTCCTATATTCAGCTTGCATTCTGTACTCCATGGCACTGAGCACTCTACATGCAATATCTACACAGTTCCAAATCACACTGAGTAGTTATGTACACAACTTTACCACGAAATGCATTGAATAGAAAGTAAAGCATTGAACAAAATGGAGTGTCAAGTACAATTTCGCTGGAAACTAGTATGTGCTAACATGATGTAAACCTTATTATTATACTCACCATATGATTTAGAATCGTCTGCAGCCAATTTTATGTGTGTGCTACCTAAGCTCCAGAATTTACTTTCAGTAACAACACATTCTCTACATAGTGGAACATTAGAGTTTTTGGTACTAAAGCAAGTCAATGGCTGTTCCATTCCAAATGGTACCAGGTAGGTTCCTATATTCAGCTTGCATTGGTGTACTCCATGGCACTGAGCACTCTACATGCAATATCTACACAGTTCCAATTCACATGGAGTAGTTATGTACACAACCTTACCACGAAATGCATTGAATAGAAAGTAAAGCTTTGAACACAATGGAGTGTCAAGTACAATTTTGGTGAAAACAAGTATCTTCTAACATGATGTAAACCTTATTATTATACTCACCATATGATTTAGAATAGTCTGCAAACAATTTTATGAGTGTGTCTACCTAAGCTCCAGAATTTACTTTCAGTAACAACTCATTTTCTACATAGTGCAACATTAGAGTTTGCAGTACTAAAGCAAGTCAATGGCTGTTCCATTTCAAATGGTACCAGGTAGGTTCCTCAATTCAGCTTGCATTGGTGTATTCCTTGGCCCTGAGCACTCTACATGCAATATCTACACAGTTCCAATTCACATGGAGTAGTTAGGTACACAACCTTACCACGAAATGCATTGAATAGAAAGTAAAGCTTTGAATACAATGGAGTGTCAAGTACAATTTTGGTGAAAACAAGTATCTGCTAACATGATGTAAACATTATTATACTCACCATATGATTTAGAATCGTCTGCAACCAATTTTATGACTGTGCTACCTAAGCCCCAGAATTTGCTTTCAGGAACAACGCTTTCTCTACATAGTGGAACATTAGAGTTTGCAGTACTAAAGCAAGTCAATGGCTGTTCCATTCCAAATGGTACCAGGTAGGTTCCTATATTCAGCTTCCATTGGTGTATTCCATGGCACTGAGCACTCTACATGCAATATGTACACAGTTCCAAATCACATGGAGTAGTTAGGTACAGAACCTTACCACGAAATGCATTGAATAGAAAGTAATGCATTGAACACAATGGAGTGTCAAGTACAATTTTGGTGAAAACAAGTATGTGCTAACATGATGTAAACCTGATTATTATACTCACCATATGATTTAGAATTGTCTGCATACAATCTTATGTGTGTGCTTCCTAATCTCCAGAATTTACTTTCAGTAACAACACATTCTCTACAGGGTGGGACATTAGAGTTTGCAGTACTAAAGCAAGTCAATGGCTGTTCCATTCCAAATGGTACCAGGTAGGTTCTTATATTCAGCTTGCATTGGTGTATTCCATGGCACTGAGCACTCTACATGCAATATCTACACTGTTCCAAATCACCCTGAGTAGTTATGTGCACAACCTTACCACGAAATGCATTGAATAGAAAGTAAAGCATTGAACACAATGGAGTGTCAATTAAAATTTCGCTGAAAACTAGTATGTGCTAACATGATGTAAACCTTATTATTATGCTCACCATATGATTTAGAATAGTCTGCAAACAATTTTATGAGTGTGCTACCTAAGCTCCAGAATTTACTTTCAGTAACAACACATTCTCTACATAGTGGAACATTAGAGTTTGCAGTACTAAAGCAAGTCCATGGCTGTTCCATTCCAAATGGTACCAGGTAGATTCCTATATTCAGCTTGCATTCTGTACTCCATGGCACTGAGCACTCTACATGCAATATCTACACAGTTCCAAATCACACTGAGTAGTTATGTACACAACTTTACCACGAAATGCATTGAATAGAAAGTAAAGCATTGAACAAAATGGAGTGTCAAGTACAATTTCGCTGGAAACTAGTATGTGCTAACATGATGTAAACCTTATTATTATACTCACCATATGATTTAGAATCGTCTGCAGCCAATTTTATGTGTGTGCTACCTAAGCTCCAGAATTTACTTTCAGTAACAACACATTCTCTACATAGTGGAACATTAGAGTTTTTGGTACTAAAGCAAGTCAATGGCTGTTCCATTCCAAATGGTACCAGGTAGGTTCCTATATTCAGCTTGCATTGGTGTACTCCATGGCACTGAGCACTCTACATGCAATATCTACACAGTTCCAATTCACATGGAGTAGTTATGTACACAACCTTACCACGAAATGCATTGAATAGAAAGTAAAGCTTTGAACACAATGGAGTGTCAAGTACGATTTTGGTGAAAACAAGTATCTTCTAACATGATGTAAACCTTATTATTATACTCACCATATGATTTAGAATAGTCTGCAAACAATTTTATGAGTGTGTCTACCTAAGCTCCAGAATTTACTTTCAGTAACAACACATTCTCTACATAGTGGAACATTAGAGTTTTTGGTACTAAAGCAAGTCAATGGCTGTTCCATTCCAAATGGTACCAGGTAGGTTCCTATATTCAGCTTGCATTGGTGTACTCCATGGCACTGAGCACTCTACATGCAATATCTACACAGTTCCAATTCACATGGAGTAGTTATGTACACAACCTCACCACGAAATGCATTGAATAGAAAGTAAAGCTTTGAACACAATGGAGTGTCAAGTACAATTTTGGTGAAAACAAGTATCTTCTAACATGATGTAAACCTTATTATTATACTCACCATATGATTTAGAATAGTCTGCAAACAATTTTATGAGTGTGTCTACCTAAGCTCCAGAATTTACTTTCAGTAACAACTCATTTTCTACATAGTGCAACATTAGAATTTGCAGTACTAAAGCAAGTCAATGGCTGTTCCATTTCAAATGGTACCAGGTAGGTTCCTCAATTCAGCTTGCATTGGTGTATTCCTTGGCCCTGAGCACTCTACATGCAATATCTACACAGTTCCAATTCACATGGAGTAGTTAGGTACACAACCTTACCACGAAATGCATTGAATAGAAAGTAAAGCTTTGAATACAATGGAGTGTCAAGCACAATTTTGGTGAAAACAAGTATCTGCTAACATGATGTAAACATTATTATACTCACCATATGATTTAGAATCGTCTGCAACCAATTTTATGACTGTGCTACCTAAGCACCAGAATTTGCTTTCAGGAACAACGCTTTCTCTACATAGTGGAACATTAGAGTTTGCAGTACTAAAGCAAGTCAATGGCTGTTCCATTCCAAATGGTACCAGGTAGGTTCCTATATTCAGCTTCCATTGGTGTATTCCATGGCACTGAGCACTCTACATGCAATATGTACACAGTTCCAAATCACATGGAGTAGTTAGGTACAGAACCTTACCACGAAATGCATTGAATAGAAAGTAATGCATTGAACACAATGGAGTGTCAAGTACAATTTTGGTGAAAACAAGTATGTGCTAACATGATGTAAACCTGATTATTATACTCACCATATGATTTAGAATTGTCTGCATACAATCTTATGAGTGTGTCTACCTAAGCTCCAGAATTTACTTTCAGTAACAACTCATTTTCTACATAGTGCAACTTTAGAGTTTGCAGTACTAAAGCAAGTCAATGGCTGTTCCATTCCAAATGGTACCATGTAGGTTCCTATATTCAGCTTGCATTGGTGAACTCCATGGCACTGAGCACTCTACATGCAATATGTACACAGTTCCAAATCACATGGAGTAGTTAGGTACACAACCTTACCACGAAATGCATTGAATAGAAAGTAATGCATTGAACACAATGGAGTGTCAAGTACAATTTTGGTGAAAACAAGTATGTGCTAACATGATGTAAACCTTATTATTATACTCACCATATGATTTAGAATTGTCTGCAACCAATTATATGAGTTTGCTACCTAAGCTCCAGAATTTACTTTCAGTAACAACACATTCTCTACATGGTGGGACATTAGAGTTTGCAGTACTAAAGCAAGTGAATGGCTGTTCCATTCCAAATGGTACCAGGTAGGTTCCTATATTCAGCTTGCATTGGTGTATTCCATGGCACAGAGCACTCTACATGCAATATCTACACTGTTCCAAATCACCCTGAGTAGTTATGTGCACAACCTTACCACGAAATGCATTGAATAGAAAGTAAAGCATTGAACACAATGGAGTGTCAATTAAAATTTCGCTGAAAACTAGTATGTGCTAACATGATGTAAACCTTATTATTAAGCTCACCATATGATTTAGAATAGTCTGCAACCAATTTTATGAGTGTGCTACCTAAGCTCCAGAATTTACTTTCAGTAACAACACATTCTCTACATAGTGGAACATTAGAGTTTGCAGTACTAAAGCAAGTCAATGGCTGTTCCATTTCAAATGGTACCAGGTAGATTCCTCAATTCAGCTTGCATTGGTGTATTCCATGGCACTGAGCACTCTACATGCAATATCTGTGCAGTTTCAAATCACACTGAGTAGTTATGTGCACAACCTTACCACGAAATGCATTGAATAGAAAGTAAAGCATTGAACACAATGGAGTGTCAATTAAAATTTCGCTGAAAACTAGTATGTGCTAACATGATGTAAACCTTATTATTATACTCACCATATGATTTAGAATCGTCTGCAACCAATTTTATGTGTGTGCTACCTAAGCTCCAGAATTTACTTTCAGTAACAACACATTCTCTACATAGTGGAACATTAGACTTTGCAGTACTAAAGCAAGTCCATGGCTGTTCCATTCCAAATGGTACCAGGTAGATTCCTATATTCAGCTTGCATTCTGTACTCCATGGCACTGAGCACTCTACATGCAATATCTACACAGTTCCAAATCACACTGAGTAGTTATGTACACAACTTTACCACGAAATGCATTGAATAGAAATTAAAGCATTGAACAAAATGGAGTGTCAAGTACAATTTCGCTGGAAACTAGTATGTGCTAACATGATGTAAACCTTATTATTATACTCACCATATGATTTAGAATCGTCTGCAACCAATTTTATGTGTGTGCTACCTAAGCTCCAGAATTTACTTTCAGTAACAACACTTTCTCTACATAGTGGAACATTAGAGTTTTTGGTACTAAAGCAAGTCAATGGCTGTTCCATTCCAAATGGTACCAGGTAGGTTCCTATATTCAGCTTGCATTGGTGTACTCCATGGCACTGAGCACTCTACATGCAATATCTACACAGTTCCAATTCAGATGGAGTAGTTAGGTACACAACCTTACCACGAAATGCATTGAATAGAAAGTAAAGCTTTGAACACAATGGAGTGTCAAGTACAATTTTGGTGAAAACAAGTATCTGCTAACATGATGTAAACATTATTATACTCACCATATGATTTAGAATCGTCTGCAACCAATTTTATGACTGTGCTACCTAAGCACCAGAATTCACTTTCAGGAACAACTCATTCTCTACATAGTGGAACATTAGAGTTTGCAGTACTAAAGCAAGTCAATGGCTGTTCCATTCCAAATGGTACCATGTAGGTTCTTATATTCAGCTTGCATTGGTGAACTCCATGGCACTGAGCACTCTACATGCAATATGTACACAGTTCCAAATCACATGGAGTAGTTAGGTACACAACCTTACCACGAAATGCATTGAATAGAAAGTAATGCATTGAACACAATGGAGTGTCAAGTACAATTTTGGTGAAAACAAGTATGTGCTAACATGATGTAAACCTTATTATTATACTCACCATATGATTTAGAATTGTCTGCAACCAATTATATGAGTTTGCTACCTAAGCTCCAGAATTTACTTTCAGGAACAACACATTTTCTACATAGTGCAACATTAGAGTTTGCAGTGCTAAAGCAAGTCAATGGCTGTTCCATTCCAAATGGTACCAGGTAGGTTCCTCAATTCAGCTGGCATTGGTATATTCCATGGCACTGAGCACTCTACATGCAATATCTGCGCAGTTCCAAATCACACTGAGTAGTTATGTACACAAATTTACCACGAAATGCATTGAATAGAAAGTAAAGCATTGAACACAATGGAGTGTCAATTAAAATTTCGCTGAAAACTAGTATGTGCTAACATGATGTAAACCTTATTATTATGCTCACCATATGATTTAGAATAGTCTGCAACCAATTTTATGTGTGTGCTAACTAAGCTCCAGAATTTACTTTCAGTAACAGCACATTCTCTACATAGTGGAACATTAGAGTTTGCAGTACTAAAGCAAGTCCATGGCTGTTCCATTCCAAATGGTACCAGGTAGATTCCTATATTCAGCTTGCATTCTGTACTCCATGGCACTGAGCACTCTACATGCAATATCTACACAGTTCCAAATCACACTGAGTAGTTATGTACACAACTTTACCACGAAATGCATTGAATAGAAAGTAAAGCATTGAACAAAATGGAGTGTCAAGTACAATTTCGCTGGAAACTAGTATGTGCTAACATGATGTAAACCTTATTATTATACTCACTATATGATTTAGAATAGTCTGCAAACAATTATATGAGTGTGCTACCTAAGCTCCAGAATTTACTTTCAGTAACAACACATTTTCTACATAGTGCAACATCAGAGTTTGCACTACTAAAGCAAGTCAATGGCTGTTCCATTTCAAATGGTACCAGGTAGGTTCCTCAATTCAGCTTGCATTGGTGTATTCCATGGCACTGAGCACTCTACATGCAATATCTGTGCAGTTTCAAATCACACTGAGTAGTTATGTGCACAACCTTACCACGAAATGCATTGAATAGAAAGTAAAGCATTGAACACAATGGAGTGTCAATTAAAATTTCGCTGAAAACTAGTATGTGCTAACATGATGTAAACCTTATTATTATACTCACCATATGATTTAGAATCGTCTGCAACCAATTTTATGTGTGTGCTACCTAAGCTCCAGAATTTACTTTCAGTAACAACACATTCTCTACATAGTGGAACATTAGACTTTGCAGTACTAAAGCAAGTCCATGGCTGTTCCATTCCAAATGGTACCAGGTAGATTCCTATATTCAGCTTGCATTCTGTACTCCATGGCACTGAGCACTCTACATGCAATATCTACACAGTTCCAAATCACACTGAGTAGTTATGTACACAACTTTACCACGAAATGCATTGAATAGAAAGTAAAGCATTGAACAAAATGGAGTGTCAAGTACAATTTCGCTGGAAACTAGTATGTGCTAACATGATGTAAACCTTATTATTATACTCACCATATGATTTAGAATCGTCTGCAACCAATTTTATGTGTGTGCTACCTAAGCTCCAGAATTTACTTTCAGTAACAACACATTCTCTACATAGTGGAACATTAGAGTTTTTGGTACTAAAGCAAGTCAATGGCTGTTCCATTCCAAATGGTACCAGGTAGGTTCCTATATTCAGCTTGCATTGGTGTACTCCATGGCACTGAGCACTCTACATGCAATATCTACACAGTTCCAATTCACATGGAGTAGTTAGGTACACAACCTTACCACGAAATGCATTGAATAGAAAGTAAAGCTTTGAACACAATGGAGTGTCAAGTACAATTTTGGTGAAAACAAGTATCTGCTAACATGATGTAAACATTATTATACTCACCATATGATTTAGAATCGTCTGCAACCAATTTTATGACTGTGCTACCTAAGCACCAGAATTCACTTTCAGGAACAACGCATTCTCTACATAGTGGAACATTAGAGTTTGCAGTACTAAAGCAAGTCAATGGCTGTTCCATTCCAAATGGTACCATGTAGGTTCTTATATTCAGCTTGCATTGGTGAACTCCATGGCACTGAGCACTCTACATGCAATATGTACACAGTTCCAAATCACATGGAGTAGTTAGGTACACAACCTTACCACGAAATGCATTGAATAGAAAGTAATGCATTGAACACAATGGAGTGTCAAGTACAATTTTGGTGAAAACAAGTATGTGCTAACATGATGTAAACCTTATTATTATACTCACCATATGATTTAGAATTGTCTGCAACCAATTATATGAGTTTGCTACCTAAGCTCCAGAATTTACTTTCAGGAACAACACATTTTCTACATAGTGCAACATTAGAGTTTGCAGTGCTAAAGCAAGTCAATGGCTGTTCCATTCCAAATGGTACCAGGTAGGTTCCTCAATTCAGCTGGCATTGGTATATTCCATGGCACTGAGCACTCTACATGCAATATCTGCGCAGTTCCAAATCACACTGAGTAGTTATGTACACAAATTTACCACGAAATGCATTGAATAGAAAGTAAAGCATTGAACACAATGGAGTGTCAAGTACAATTTCGCTGAAAACTAGTATGTGCTAACATGATTTAAACCTTATTATTATACTCACCATATGATTCAGAATCGTCTGCAACCAATCTTATGTGTGTGCTTCCTAATCTCCAGAATTTACTTTCAGTAACAACACATTCTCTACAGGGTGGGACATTAGAGTTTGCAGTACTAAAGCAAGTCAATGGCTGTTCCATTCCAAATGGTACCAGGTAGATTCCTATATTCAGCTTGCATTCTGTACTCCATGGCACTGAGCACTCTACATGCAATATCTACACAGTTCCAAATCACACTGAGTAGTTATGTACACAACTTTACCACGAAATGCATTGAATAGAAAGTAAAGCATTGAACAAAATGGAGTGTCAAGTACAATTTCGCTGGAAACTAGTATGTGCTAACATGATGTAAACCTTATTATTATACTCACCATATGATTTAGAATCGTCTGCAGCCAATTTTATGTGTGTGCTACCTAAGCTCCAGAATTTACTTTCAGTAACAACACATTCTCTACATAGTGGAACATTAGAGTTTTTGGTACTAAAGCAAGTCAATGGCTGTTCCATTCCAAATGGTACCAGGTAGGTTCCTATATTCAGCTTGCATTGGTGTACTCCATGGCACTGAGCACTCTACATGCAATATCTACACAGTTCCAATTCACATGGAGTAGTTATGTACACAACCTTACCACGAAATGCATTGAATAGAAAGTAAAGCTTTGAACACAATGGAGTGTCAAGTACAATTTTGGTGAAAACAAGTATCTTCTAACATGATGTAAACCTTATTATTATACTCACCATATGATTTAGAATAGTCTGCAAACAATTTTATGAGTGTGTCTACCTAAGCTCCAGAATTTACTTTCAGTAATAACTCATTTTCTACATAGTGCAACATTAGAGTTTGCAGTACTAAAGCAAGTCAATGGCTGTTCCATTTCAAATGGTACCAGGTAGGTTCCTCAATTCAGCTTGCATTGGTGTATTCCTTGGCCCTGAGCACTCTACATGCAATATCTACACAGTTCCAATTCACATGGAGTAGTTAGGTACACAACCTTACCACGAAATGCATTGAATAGAAAGTAAAGCTTTGAACACAATGGAGTGTCAAGTACAATTTTGGTGAAAACAAGTATGTGCTAACATGATGTAAACCTGATTATTATACTCACCATATGATTTAGAATTGTCTGCATACAATTTTATGAGTGTGTCTACCTAAGCTCCAGAATTTACTTTCAGTAACAACTCATTTTCTACATAGTGCAACTTTAGAGTTTGCAGTACTAAAGCAAGTCAATGGCTGTTCCATTCCAAATGGTACCATGTAGGTTCCTATATTCAGCTTGCATTGGTGAACTCCATGGCACTGAGCACTCTACATGCAATATGTACACAGTTCCAAATCACATGGAGTAGTTAGGTACACAACCTTACCACGAAATGCATTGAATAGAAAGTAATGCATTGAACACAATGGAGTGTCAAGTACAATTTTGGTGAAAACAAGTATGTGCTAACATGATGTAAACCTTATTATTATACTCACCATATGATTTAGAATTGTCTGCAACCAATTATATGAGTTTGCTACCTAAGCTCCAGAATTTACTTTCAGGAACAACACATTTTCTACATAGTGCAACATTAGAGTTTGCAGTGCTAAAGCAAGTCAATGGCTGTTCCATTCCAAATGGTACCAGGTAGGTTCCTCAATTCAGCTGGCATTGGTATATTCCATGGCACTGAGCACTCTACATGCAATATCTGCGCAGTTCCAAATCACACTGAGTAGTTATGTACACAAATTTACCACGAAATGCATTGAATAGAAAGTAAAGCATTGAACACAATGGAGTGTCAAGTACAATTTCGCTGAAAACTAGTATGTGCTAACATGATTTAAACCTTATTATTATACTCACCATATGATTCAGAATCGTCTGCAAGCAATTTTATGTGTGTGCTTCCTAATCTCCAGAATTTACTTTCAGTAACAACACATTCTCTACATGGTGGGACATTAGAGTTTGCAGTACTAAAGCAAGTGAATGGCTGTTCCATTCCAAATGGTACCAGGTAGGTTCCTATATTCAGCTTGCATTGGTGTATTCCATGGCACTGAGCACTCTACATGCAATATCTACACTGTTCCAAATCACCCTGAGTAGTTATGTGCACAACCGTACCACGAAATGCATTGAATAGAAAGTAAAGCATTGAACACAATGGAGTGTCAATTAAAATTTCGCTGAAAACTAGTATGTGCTAACATGATGTAAACATTATTATTATGCTCACCATATGATTTAGAATAGTCTGCAAACAATTTTATGAGTGTGCTACCTAAGCTCCAGAATTTACTTTCAGTAACAACACATTCTCTACATAGTGGAACATTAGAGTTTGCAGTACTAAAGCAAGTCCATGGCTGTTCCATTCCAAATGGTACCAGGTAGATTCCTATATTCAGCTTGCATTCTGTACTCCATGGCACTGAGCACTCTACATGCAATATCTACACAGTTCTAAATCACACTGAGTAGTTATGTACACAACTTTACCACGAAATGCATTGAATAGAAAGTAAAGCATTGAACAAAATGGAGTGTCAAGTACAATTTCGCTGGAAACTAGTATGTGCTAACATGATGTAAACCTTATTATTATACTCACCATATGATTTAGAATCGTCTGCAACCAATTTTATGTGTGTGCTACCTAAGCTCCAGAATTTACTTTCAGTAACAACACATTCTCTACATAGTGGAACATTAGAGTTTTTGGTACTAAAGCAAGTCAATGGCTGTTCCATTCCAAATGGTACCAGGTAGGTTCCTATATTCAGCTTGCATTGGTGTACTCCATGGCACTGAGCACTCTACATGCAATATCTACACAGTTCCAATTCACATGGAGTAGTTAGGTACACAACCTTACCACGAAATGCATTGAATAGAAAGTAAAGCTTTGAACACAATGGAGTGTCAAGTACAATTTTGGTGAAAACAAGTATCTGCTAACATGATGTAAACATTATTATACTCACCATATGATTTAGAATCGTCTGCAACCAATTTTATGACTGTGCTACCTAAGCACCAGAATTCACTTTCAGGAACAACGCATTCTCTACATAGTGGAACATTAGAGTTTGCAGTACTAAAGCAAGTCAATGGCTGTTCCATTCCAAATGGTACCATGTAGGTTCTTATATTCAGCTTGCATTGGTGAACTCCATGGCACTGAGCACTCTACATGCAATATGTACACAGTTCCAAATCACATGGAGTAGTTAGGTACACAACCTTACCACGAAATGCATTGAATAGAAAGTAATGCATTGAACACAATGGAGTGTCAAGTACAATTTTGGTGAAAACAAGTATGTGCTAACATGATGTAAACCTTATTATTATACTCACCATATGATTTAGAATTGTCTGCAACCAATTATATGAGTTTGCTACCTAAGCTCCAGAATTTACTTTCAGGAACAACACATTTTCTACATAGTGCAACATTAGAGTTTGCAGTGCTAAAGCAAGTCAATAGCTGTTCCATTCCAAATGGTACCAGGTAGGTTCCTCAATTCAGCTGGCATTGGTATATTCCATGGCACTGAGCACTCTACATGCAATATCTGCGCAGTTCCAAATCACACTGAGTAGTTATGTACACAAATTTACCACGAAATGCATTGAATAGAAAGTAAAGCATTGAACACAATGGAGTGTCAAGTACAATTTCGCTGAAAACTAGTATGTGCTAACATGATTTAAACCTTATTATTATACTCACCATATGATTCAGAATCGTCTGCAACCAATCTTATGTGTGTGCTTCCTAATCTCCAGAATTTACTTTCAGTAACAACACATTCTCTACAGGGTGGGACATTAGAGTTTGCAGTACTAAAGCAAGTCAATGGCTGTTCCATTCCAAATGGTACCAGGTAGGTTCCTATATTCAGCTTGCATTGGTGTATTCCATGGCACTGAGCACTCTACATGCAATATCTACACTGTTCCAAATCACCCTGAGTAGTTATGTGCACAACCTTACCACGAAATGCATTGAATAGAAAGTAAAGCATTGAACACAATGGAGTGTCAATTAAAATTTCGCTGAAAACTAGTATGTGCTAACATGATGTAAACCTTATTATTATGCTCACCATATGATTTAGAATAGTCTGCAAACAATTTTATGAGTGTGCTACCTAAGCTCCAGAATTTACTTTCAGTAACAACACATTCTCTACATAGTGGAACATTAGAGTTTGCAGTACTAAAGCAAGTCCATGGCTGTTCCATTCCAAATGGTACCAGGTAGATTCCTATATTCAGCTTGCATTCTGTACTCCATGGCACTGAGCACTCTACATGCAATATCTACACAGTTCCAAATCACACTGAGTAGTTATGTACACAACTTTACCACGAAATGCATTGAATAGAAAGTAAAGCATTGAACAAAATGGAGTGTCAAGTACAATTTCGCTGGAAACTAGTATGTGCTAACATGATGTAAACCTTATTATTATACTCACCATATGATTTAGAATCGTCTGCAGCCAATTTTATGTGTGTGCTACCTAAGCTCCAGAATTTACTTTCAGTAACAACACATTCTCTACATAGTGGAACATTAGAGTTTTTGGTACTAAAGCAAGTCAATGGCTGTTCCATTCCAAATGGTACCAGGTAGGTTCCTATATTCAGCTTGCATTGGTGTACTCCATGGCACTGAGCACTCTACATGCAATATCTACACAGTTCCAATTCACATGGAGTAGTTATGTACACAACCTTACCACGAAATGCATTGAATAGAAAGTAAAGCTTTGAACACAATGGAGTGTCAAGTACAATTTTGGTGAAAACAAGTATCTTCTAACATGATGTAAACCTTATTATTATACTCACCATATGATTTAGAATAGTCTGCAAACAATTTTATGAGTGTGTCTACCTAAGCTCCAGAATTTACTTTCAGTAATAACTCATTTTCTACATAGTGCAACATTAGAGTTTGCAGTACTAAAGCAAGTCAATGGCTGTTCCATTTCAAATGGTACCAGGTAGGTTCCTCAATTCAGCTTGCATTGGTGTATTCCTTGGCCCTGAGCACTCTACATGCAATATCTACACAGTTCCAATTCACATGGAGTAGTTAGGTACACAACCTTACCACGAAATGCATTGAATAGAAAGTAAAGCTTTGAACACAATGGAGTGTCAAGTACAATTTTGGTGAAAACAAGTATGTGCTAACATGATGTAAACCTGATTATTATACTCACCATATGATTTAGAATTGTCTGCATACAATTTTATGAGTGTGTCTACCTAAGCTCCAGAATTTACTTTCAGTAACAACTCATTTTCTACATAGTGCAACTTTAGAGTTTGCAGTACTAAAGCAAGTCAATGGCTGTTCCATTCCAAATGGTACCATGTAGGTTCCTATATTCAGCTTGCATTGGTGAACTCCATGGCACTGAGCACTCTACATGCAATATGTACACAGTTCCAAATCACATGGAGTAGTTAGGTACACAACCTTACCACGAAATGCATTGAATAGAAAGTAATGCATTGAACACAATGGAGTGTCAAGTACAATTTTGGTGAAAACAAGTATGTGCTAACATGATGTAAACCTTATTATTATACTCACCATATGATTTAGAATTGTCTGCAACCAATTATATGAGTTTGCTACCTAAGCTCCAGAATTTACTTTCAGGAACAACACATTTTCTACATAGTGCAACATTAGAGTTTGCAGTGCTAAAGCAAGTCAATGGCTGTTCCATTCCAAATGGTACCAGGTAGGTTCCTCAATTCAGCTGGCATTGGTATATTCCATGGCACTGAGCACTCTACATGCAATATCTGCGCAGTTCCAAATCACACTGAGTAGTTATGTACACAAATTTACCACGAAATGCATTGAATAGAAAGTAAAGCATTGAACAGAATGGAGTGTCAAGTACAATTTCGCTGAAAACTAGTATGTGCTAACATGATTTAAACCTTATTATTATACTCACCATATGATTCAGAATCGTCTGCAAGCAATTTTATGTGTGTGCTTCCTAATCTCCAGAATTTACTTTCAGTAACAACACATTCTCTACATGGTGGGACATTAGAGTTTGCAGTACTAAAGCAAGTGAATGGCTGTTCCATTCCAAATGGTACCAGGTAGGTTCCTATATTCAGCTTGCATTGGTGTATTCCATGGCACTGAGCACTCTACATGCAATATCTACACTGTTCCAAATCACCCTGAGTAGTTATGTGCACAACCGTACCACGAAATGCATTGAATAGAAAGTAAAGCATTGAACACAATGGAGTGTCAATTAAAATTTCGCTGAAAACTAGTATGTGCTAACATGATGTAAACATTATTATTATGCTCACCATATGATTTAGAATAGTCTGCAAACAATTTTATGAGTGTGCTACCTAAGCTCCAGAATTTACTTTCAGTAACAACACATTCTCTACATAGTGGAACATTAGAGTTTGCAGTACTAAAGCAAGTCCATGGCTGTTCCATTCCAAATGGTACCAGGTAGATTCCTATATTCAGCTTGCATTCTGTACTCCATGGCACTGAGCACTCTACATGCAATATCTACACAGTTCTAAATCACACTGAGTAGTTATGTACACAACTTTACCACGAAATGCATTGAATAGAAAGTAAAGCATTGAACAAAATGGAGTGTCAAGTACAATTTCGCTGGAAACTAGTATGTGCTAACATGATGTAAACCTTATTATTATACTCACCATATGATTTAGAATCGTCTGCAACCAATTTTATGTGTGTGCTACCTAAGCTCCAGAATTTACTTTCAGTAACAACACATTCTCTACATAGTGGAACATTAGAGTTTTTGGTACTAAAGCAAGTCAATGGCTGTTCCATTCCAAATGGTACCAGGTAGGTTCCTATATTCAGCTTGCATTGGTGTACTCCATGGCACTGAGCACTCTACATGCAATATCTACACAGTTCCAATTCACATGGAGTAGTTAGGTACACAACCTTACCACGAAATGCATTGAATAGAAAGTAAAGCTTTGAACACAATGGAGTGTCAAGTACAATTTTGGTGAAAACAAGTATCTGCTAACATGATGTAAACATTATTATACTCACCATATGATTTAGAATCGTCTGCAACCAATTTTATGACTGTGCTACCTAAGCACCAGAATTCACTTTCAGGAACAACGCATTCTCTACATAGTGGAACATTAGAGTTTGCAGTACTAAAGCAAGTCAATGGCTGTTCCATTCCAAATGGTACCATGTAGGTTCTTATATTCAGCTTGCATTGGTGAACTCCATGGCACTGAGCACTCTACATGCAATATGTACACAGTTCCAAATCACATGGAGTAGTTAGGTACACAACCTTACCACGAAATGCATTGAATAGAAAGTAATGCATTGAACACAATGGAGTGTCAAGTACAATTTTGGTGAAAACAAGTATGTGCTAACATGATGTAAACCTTATTATTATACTCACCATATGATTTAGAATTGTCTGCAACCAATTATATGAGTTTGCTACCTAAGCTCCAGAATTTACTTTCAGGAACAACACATTTTCTACATAGTGCAACATTAGAGTTTGCAGTGCTAAAGCAAGTCAATGGCTGTTCCATTCCAAATGGTACCAGGTAGGTTCCTCAATTCAGCTGGCATTGGTATATTCCATGGCACTGAGCACTCTACATGCAATATCTGCGCAGTTCCAAATCACACTGAGTAGTTATGTACACTAATTTACCACGAAATGCATTGAATAGAAAGTAAAGCATTGAACACAATGGAGTGTCAAGTACAATTTCGCTGAAAACTAGTATGTGCTAACATGATTTAAACCTTATTATTATACTCACCATATGATTCAGAATCGTCTGCAACCAATCTTATGTGTGTGCTTCCTAATCTCCAGAATTTACTTTCAGTAACAACACATTCTCTACAGGGTGGGACATTAGAGTTTGCAGTACTAAAGCAAGTCAATGGCTGTTCCATTCCAAATGGTACCAGGTAGGTTCCTATATTCAGCTTGCATTGGTGTATTCCATGGCACTGAGCACTCTACATGCAATATCTACACTGTTCCAAATCACCCTGAGTAGTTATGTGCACAACCTTACCACGAAATGCATTGAATAGAAAGTAAAGCATTGAACACAATGGAGTGTCAATTAAAATTTCGCTGAAAACTAGTATGTGCTAACATGATGTAAACCTTATTATTATGCTCACCATATGATTTAGAATAGTCTGCAAACAATTTTATGAGTGTGCTACCTAAGCTCCAGAATTTACTTTCAGTAACAACACATTCTCTACATAGTGGAACATTAGAGTTTGCAGTACTAAAGCAAGTCCATGGCTGTTCCATTCCAAATGGTACCAGGTAGATTCCTATATTCAGCTTGCATTCTGTACTCCATGGCACTGAGCACTCTACATGCAATATCTACACAGTTCCAAATCACACTGAGTAGTTATGTACACAACTTTACCACGAAATGCATTGAATAGAAAGTAAAGCATTGAACAAAATGGAGTGTCAAGTACAATTTCGCTGGAAACTAGTATGTGCTAACATGATGTAAACCTTATTATTATACTCACCATATGATTTAGAATCGTCTGCAGCCAATTTTATGTGTGTGCTACCTAAGCTCAAGAATTTACTTTCAGTAACAACACATTCTCTACATAGTGGAACATTAGAGTTTTTGGTACTAAAGCAAGTCAATGGCTGTTCCATTCCAAATGGTACCAGGTAGGTTCCTATATTCAGCTTGCATTGGTGTACTCCATGGCACTGAGCACTCTACATGCAATATCTACACAGTTCCAATTCACATGGAGTAGTTATGTACACAACCTTACCACGAAATGCATTGAATAGAAAGTAAAGCTTTGAACACAATGGAGTGTCAAGTACAATTTTGGTGAAAACAAGTATCTTCTAACATGATGTAAACCTTATTATTATACTCACCATATGATTTAGAATAGTCTGCAAACAATTTTATGAGTGTGTCTACCTAAGCTCCAGAATTTACTTTCAGGAACAACACATTTTCTACATAGTGCAACATTAGAGTTTGCAGTGCTAAAGCAAGTCAATGGCTGTTCCATTCCAAATGGTACCAGGTAGGTTCCTCAATTCAGCTGGCATTGGTATATTCCATGGCACTGAGCACTCTACATGCAATATCTGCGCAGTTCCAAATCACACTGAGTAGTTATGTACACAAATTTACCACGAAATGCATTGAATAGAAAGTAAAGCATTGAACACAATGGAGTGTCAAGTACAATTTCGCTGAAAACTAGTATGTGCTAACATGATTTAAACCTTATTATTATACTCACCATATGATTCAGAATCGTCTGCAACCAATCTTATGTGTGTGCTTCCTAATCTCCAGAATTTACTTTCAGTAACAACACATTCTCTACAGGGTGGGACATTAGAGTTTGCAGTACTAAAGCAAGTCAATGGCTGTTCCATTCCAAATGGTACCAGGTAGGTTCCTCAATTCAGCTGGCATTGGTATATTCCATGGCACTGAGCACTCTACATGCAATATCTGCGCAGTTCCAAATCACACTGAGTAGTTATGTACACAAATTTACCACGAAATGCATTGAATAGAAAGTAAAGCATTGAACAGAATGGAGTGTCAAGTACAATTTCGCTGAAAACTAGTATGTGCTAACATGATTTAAACCTTATTATTATACTCACCATATGATTCAGAATCGTCTGCAAGCAATTTTATGTGTGTGCTTCCTAATCTCCAGAATTTACTTTCAGTAACAACACATTCTCTACATGGTGGGACATTAGAGTTTGCAGTACTAAAGCAAGTGAATGGCTGTTCCATTCCAAATGGTACCAGGTAGGTTCCTATATTCAGCTTGCATTGGTGTATTCCATGGCACTGAGCACTCTACATGCAATATCTACACTGTTCCAAATCACCCTGAGTAGTTATGTGCACAACCGTACCACGAAATGCATTGAATAGAAAGTAAAGCATTGAACACAATGGAGTGTCAATTAAAATTTCGCTGAAAACTAGTATGTGCTAACATGATGTAAACATTATTATTATGCTCACCATATGATTTAGAATAGTCTGCAAACAATTTTATGAGTGTGCTACCTAAGCTCCAGAATTTACTTTCAGTAACAACACATTCTCTACATAGTGGAACATTAGAGTTTGCAGTACTAAAGCAAGTCCATGGCTGTTCCATTCCAAATGGTACCAGGTAGATTCCTATATTCAGCTTGCATTCTGTACTCCATGGCACTGAGCACTCTACATGCAATATCTACACAGTTCTAAATCACACTGAGTAGTTATGTACACAACTTTACCACGAAATGCATTGAATAGAAAGTAAAGCATTGAACAAAATGGAGTGTCAAGTACAATTTCGCTGGAAACTAGTATGTGCTAACATGATGTAAACCTTATTATTATACTCACCATATGATTTAGAATCGTCTGCAACCAATTTTATGTGTGTGCTACCTAAGCTCCAGAATTTACTTTCAGTAACAACACATTCTCTACATAGTGGAACATTAGAGTTTTTGGTACTAAAGCAAGTCAATGGCTGTTCCATTCCAAATGGTACCAGGTAGGTTCCTATATTCAGCTTGCATTGGTGTACTCCATGGCACTGAGCACTCTACATGCAATATCTACACAGTTCCAATTCACATGGAGTAGTTAGGTACACAACCTTACCACGAAATGCATTGAATAGAAAGTAAAGCTTTGAACACAATGGAGTGTCAAGTACAATTTTGGTGAAAACAAGTATCTGCTAACATGATGTAAACATTATTATACTCACCATATGATTTAGAATCGTCTGCAACCAATTTTATGACTGTGCTACCTAAGCACCAGAATTCACTTTCAGGAACAACGCATTCTCTACATAGTGGAACATTAGAGTTTGCAGTACTAAAGCAAGTCAATGGCTGTTCCATTCCAAATGGTACCATGTAGGTTCTTATATTCAGCTTGCATTGGTGAACTCCATGGCACTGAGCACTCTACATGCAATATGTACACAGTTCCAAATCACATGGAGTAGTTAGGTACACAACCTTACCACGAAATGCATTGAATAGAAAGTAATGCATTGAACACAATGGAGTGTCAAGTACAATTTTGGTGAAAACAAGTATGTGCTAACATGATGTAAACCTTATTATTATACTCACCATATGATTTAGAATTGTCTGCAACCAATTATATGAGTTTGCTACCTAAGCTCCAGAATTTACTTTCAGGAACAACACATTTTCTACATAGTGCAACATTAGAGTTTGCAGTGCTAAAGCAAGTCAATGGCTGTTCCATTCCAAATGGTACCAGGTAGGTTCCTCAATTCAGCTGGCATTGGTATATTCCATGGCACTGAGCACTCTTAATGCAATATCTGCGCAGTTCCAAATCACACTGAGTAGTTATGTACACAAATTTACCACGAAATGCATTGAATAGAAAGTAAAGCATTGAACACAATGGAGTGTCAAGTACAATTTCGCTGAAAACTAGTATGTGCTAACATGATTTAAACCTTATTATTATACTCACCATATGATTCAGAATCGTCTGCAACCAATCTTATGTGTGTGCTTCCTAATCTCCAGAATTTACTTTCAGTAACAACACATTCTCTACAGGGTGGGACATTAGAGTTTGCAGTACTAAAGCAAGTCAATGGCTGTTCCATTCCAAATGGTACCAGGTAGGTTCCTATATTCAGCTTGCATTGGTGTATTCCATGGCACTGAGCACTCTACATGCAATATCTACACTGTTCCAAATCACCCTGAGTAGTTATGTGCACAACCTTACCACGAAATGCATTGAATAGAAAGTAAAGCATTGAACACAATGGAGTGTCAATTAAAATTTCGCTGAAAACTAGTATGTGCTAACATGATGTAAACCTTATTATTATGCTCACCATATGATTTAGAATAGTCTGCAATCAATTTTATGAGTGTGCTACCTAAGCTCCAGAATTTACTTTCAGTAACAACACATTCTCTACATAGTGGAACATTAGAGTTTGCAGTACTAAAGCAAGTCCATGGCTGTTCCATTCCAAATGGTACCAGGTAGATTCCTATATTCAGCTTGCATTCTGTACTCCATGGCACTGAGCACTCTACATGCAATATCTACACAGTTCCAAATCACACTGAGTAGTTATGTACACAACTTTACCACGAAATGCATTGAATAGAAAGTAAAGCATTGAACAAAATGGAGTGTCAAGTACAATTTCGCTGGAAACTAGTATGTGCTAACATGATGTAAACCTTATTATTATACTCACCATATGATTTAGAATCGTCTGCAGCCAATTTTATGTGTGTGCTACCTAAGCTCCAGAATTTACTTTCAGTAACAACACATTCTCTACATAGTGGAACATTAGAGTTTTTGGTACTAAAGCAAGTCAATGGCTGTTCCATTCCAAATGGTACCAGGTAGGTTCCTATATTCAGCTTGCATTGGTGTACTCCATGGCACTGAGCACTCTACATGCAATATCTACACAGTTCCAATTCACATGGAGTAGTTATGTACACAACCTTACCACGAAATGCATTGAATAGAAAGTAAAGCTTTGAACACAATGGAGTGTCAAGTACAATTTTGGTGAAAACAAGTATCTTCTAACATGATGTAAACCTTATTATTATACTCACCATATGATTTAGAATAGTCTGCAAACAATTTTATGAGTGTGTCTACCTAAGCTCCAGAATTTACTTTCAGTAACAACTCATTTTCTACATAGTGCAACATTAGAGTTTGCAGTACTAAAGCAAGTCAATGGCTGTTCCATTTCAAATGGTACCAGGTAGGTTCCTCAATTCAGCTTGCATTGGTGTATTCCTTGGCCCTGAGCACTCTACATGCAATATCTACACAGTTCCAATTCACATGGAGTAGTTAGGTACACAACCTTACCACGAAATGCATTGAATAGAAAGTAAAGCTTTGAACACAATGGAGTGTCAAGTACAATTTTGGTGAAAACAAGTATCTGCTAACATGATGTAAACATTATTATACTCACCATATGATTTAGAATCGTCTGCAACCAATTTTATGACTGTGCTACCTAAGCACCAGAATTTGCTTTCAGGAACAACGCTTTCTCTACATAGTGGAACATTAGAGTTTGCAGTACTAGAGCAAGTCAATGGCTGTTCCATTCCAAATGGTACCAGGTAGGTTCCTATATTCAGCTTGCATTGGTGTATTCCATGGCACTGAGCACTCTACATGCAATATGTACACAGTTCCAAATCACATGGAGTAGTTAGGTAGAGAACCTTACCACGAAATGCATTGAATAGAAAGTAAAGCATTGAACACAATGGAGTGTCAAGTACAATTTCGCTGAAAACTAGTATGTGCTAACATGATTTAAACCTTATTATTATACTCACCATATGATTCAGAATCGTCTGCAAGCAATTTTATGTGTGTGCTTCCTAATCTCCAGAATTTACTTTCAGTAACAACACATTCTCTACATGGTGGGACATTAGAGTTTGCAGTACTAAAGCAAGTCAATGGCTGTTCCATTCCAAATGGTACCAGGTAGGTTCCTATATTCAGCTTGCATTGGTGTATTCCATGGCACTGAGCACTCTACATGCAATATCTACACTGTTCCAAATCACCCTGAGTAGTTATGTGCACAACCTTACCACGAAATGCATTGAATAGCAAGTAAAGCATTGAACACAATGGAGTGTCAATTAAAATTTCGCTGAAAACTAGTATGTGCTAACATGATGTAAACCATATTATTATGCTCACCATATGATTTAGAATAGTCTGCAAACAATTTTATGAGTGTGCTACCTAAGCTCCAGAATTTACTTTCAGTAACAACACATTCTCTACATAGTGGAACATTAGAGTTTGCAGTACTAAAGCAAGTCCATGGCTGTTCCATTCCAAATGGTACCAGGTAGATTCCTATATTCAGCTTGCATTCTGTACTCCATGGCACTGAGCACTCTACATGCAATATCTACACAGTTCCAAATCACACTGAGTAGTTATGTACACAACTTTACCACGAAATGCATTGAATAGAAAGTAAAGCATTGAACAAAATGGAGTGTCAAGTACAATTTCACTGGAAACTAGTATGTGCTAACATGATGTAAACCTTATTATTATACTCACCATATGATTTAGAATCGTCTGCAGCCAATTTTATGTGTGTGCTACCTAAGCTCCAGAATTTACTTTCAGTAACAACACATTCTCTACATAGTGGAACATTAGAGTTTTTGGTACTAAAGCAAGTCAATGGCCGTTCCATTCCAAATGGTACCAGGTAGGTTCCTCAATTCAGCTGGCATTGGTATATTCCATGGCACTGAGCACTCTACATGCAATATCTGCGCAGTTCCAAATCACACTGAGTAGTTATGTACACAAATTTACCACGAAATGCATTGAATAGAAAGTAAAGCATTGAACACAATGGAGTGTCAAGTACAATTTCGCTGAAAACTAGTATGTGCTAACATGATTTAAACCTTATTATTATACTCACCATATGATTCAGAATCGTCTGCAACCAATCTTATGTGTGTGCTTCCTAATCTCCAGAATTTACTTTCAGTAACAACACATTCTCTACAGGGTGGGACATTAGAGTTTGCAGTACTAAAGCAAGTCAATGGCTGTTCCATTCCAAATGGTACCAGGTAGGTTCCTATATTCAGCTTGCATTGGTGTATTCCATGGCACTGAGCACTCTACATGCAATATCTACACTGTTCCAAATCACCCTGAGTAGTTATGTGCACAACCTTACCACGAAATGCATTGAATAGAAAGTAAAGCATTGAACACAATGGAGTGTCAATTAAAATTTCGCTGAAAACTAGTATGTGCTAACATGATGTAAACCTTATTATTATGCTCACCATATGATTTAGAATAGTCTGCAAACAATTTTATGAGTGTGCTACCTAAGCTCCAGAATTTACTTTCAGTAACAACACATTCTCTACATAGTGGAACATTAGAGTTTGCAGTACTAAAGCAAGTCCATGGCTGTTCCATTCCAAATGGTACCAGGTAGATTCCTATATTCAGCTTGCATTCTGTACTCCATGGCACTGAGCACTCTACATGCAATATCTACACAGTTCCAAATCACACTGAGTAGTTATGTACACAACTTTACCACGAAATGCATTGAATAGAAAGTAAAGCATTGAACAAAATGGAGTGTCAAGTACAATTTCGCTGGAAACTAGTATGTGCTAACATGATGTAAACCTTAATATTATACTCACCATATGATTTAGAATCGTCTGCAGCCAATTTTATGTGTGTGCTACCTAAGCTCCAGAATTTACTTTCAGTAACAACACATTCTCTACATAGTGGAACATTAGAGTTTTTGGTACTAAAGCAAGTCAATGGCTGTTCCATTCCAAATGGTACCAGGTAGGTTCCTATATTCAGCTTGCATTGGTGTACTCCATGGCACTGAGCACTCTACATGCAATATCTACACAGTTCCAATTCACATGGAGTAGTTATGTACACAACCTTACCACGAAATGCATTGAATAGAAAGTAAAGCTTTGAACACAATGGAGTGTCAAGTACAATTTTGGTGAAAACAAGTATCTTCTAACATGATGTAAACCTTATTATTATACTCACCATATGATTTAGAATAGTCTGCAAACAATTTTATGAGTGTGCTACCTAAGCACCAGAATTTGCTTTCAGAAACAACGCCTTCTCTACATAGTGGAACATTAGAGTTTGCAGTACTAAAGCAAGTCAATGGCTGTTCCATTCCAAATGGTACCAGGTAGGTTCCTATATTCAGCTTCCATTGGTGTATTCCATGGCACTGAGCACTCTACATGCAATATGTACACAGTTCCAAATCACATGGAGTAGTTAGGTACAGAACCTTACCACGAAATGCATTGAATAGAAAGTAATGCATTGAACACAATGGAGTGTCAAGTACAATTTTGGTGAAAACAAGTATGTGCTAACATGATGTAAACCTGATTATTATACTCACCATATGATTTAGAATTGTCTGCATACAATCTTATGAGTGTGTCTACCTAAGCTCCAGAATTTACTTTCAGTAACAACTCATTTTCTACATAGTGCAACTTTAGAGTTTGCAGTGGTAAAGCAAGTCAATGGCTGTTCCATTCCAAATGGTACCATGTAGGTTCCTATATTCAGCTTGCATTGGTGAACTCCATGGCACTGAGCACTCTACATGCAATATGTACACAGTTCCAAATCACATGGAGTAGTTAGGTACACAACCTTACCACGAAATGCATTGAATAGAAAGTAATGCATTGAACACAATGGAGTGTCAAGTACAATTTTGGTGAAAACAAGTATGTGCTAACATGATGTAAACCTTATTATTATACTCACCATATGATTTAGAATTGTCTGCAACCAATTATATGAGTTTGCTACCTAAGCTCCAGAATTTACTTTCAGGAACAACACATTTTCTACATAGTGCAACATTAGAGTTTGCAGTGCTAAAGCAAGTCAATGGCTGTTCCATTCCAAATGGTACCAGGTAGGTTCCTCAATTCAGCTGGCATTGGTATATTCCATGGCACTGAGCACTCTACATGCAATATCTGCGCAGTTCCAAATCACACTGAGTAGTTATGTACACAAATTTACCACGAAATGCATTGAATAGAAAGTAAAGCATTGAACACAATGGAGTGTCAAGTACAATTTCGCTGAAAACTAGTATGTGCTAACATGATTTAAACCTTATTATTATACTCACCATATGATTCAGAATCGTCTGCAACCAATCTTATGTGTGTGCTTCCTAATCTCCAGAATTTACTTTCAGTAACAACATATTCTCTACAGGGTGGGACATTAGAGTTTGCAGTACTAAAGCAAGTCAATGGCTGTTCCATTCCAAATGGTACCAGGTAGGTTCCTATATTCAGCTTGCATTGGTGTATTCCATGGCACTGAGCACTCTACATGCAATATCTACACTGTTCCAAATCACCCTGAGTAGTTATGTGCACAACCTTACCACGAAATGCATTGAATAGAAAGTAAAGCATTGAACACAATGGAGTGTCAATTAAAATTTCGCTGAAAACTAGTATGTGCTAACATGATGTAAACCTTATTATTATGCTCACCATATGATTTAGAATAGTCTGCAAACAATTTTATGAGTGTGCTACCTAAGCTCCAGAATTTACTTTCAGTAACAACACATTCTCTACATAGTGGAACATTAGAGTTTGCAGTACTAAAGCAAGTCCATGGCTGTTCCATTCCAAATGGTACCAGGTAGATTCCTATATTCAGCTTGCATTCTGTACTCCATGGCACTGAGCACTCTACATGCAATATCTACACAGTTCCAAATCACACTGAGTAGTTATGTACACAACTTTACCACGAAATGCATTGAATAGAAAGTAAAGCATTGAACAAAATGGAGTGTCAAGTACAATTTCACTGGAAACTAGTTTGTGCTAACATGATGTAAACCTTATTATTATACTCACCATATGATTTAGAATCGTCTGCAGCCAATTTTATGTGTGTGCTACCTAAGCTCCAGAATTTACTTTCAGTAACAACACATTCTCTACATAGTGGAACATTAGAGTTTTTGGTACTAAAGCAAGTCAATGGCTGTTCCATTCCAAATGGTACCAGGTAGGTTCCTCAATTCAGCTGGCATTGGTATATTCCATGGCACTGAGCACTCTACATGCAATATCTGCGCAGTTCCAAATCACACTGAGTAGTTATGTACACAAATTTACCACGAAATGCATTGAATAGAAAGTAAAGCATTGAACACAATGGAGTGTCAAGTACAATTTCGCTGAAAACTAGTATGTGCTAACATGATTTAAACCTTATTATTATACTGACCATATGATTCAGAATCGTCTGCAACCAATTTTATGTGTGTGCTTCCTAATGTCCTGAATTTACTTTCAGTAACAACACATTCTCTACATGGTGGGACATTAGAGTTTGCAGTACTAAAGCAAGTCAATGGCTGTTCCATTCCAAATGGTACCAGGTAGGTTCCTATATTCAGCTTGCATTGGTGTATTCCATGGCACTGAGCATTCTACATGCAATATCTACACTGATCCAAATCACCCTGAGTAGTTATGTACACAACCTTACCAGAAAATGCATTGAATAGAAAGTAAAGCATTCAACACAATGGAGTGCCAAGTACAATTTTGCTAAAAACAGGTATTTGCTAACATGATGTAAACCTTATTATTAAGCTCACCATATGATTTAGAATAGTCTGCAACCAATTTTATGTGTGTGCTAACTAAGCTCCAGAATTTACTTTCAGTAACAACACATTCTCTACATAGTGGAACATTAGAGTTTGCAGTACTAAAGCAAGTCCATGGCTGTTCCATTCCAAATGGTACCAGGTAGATTCCTATATTCAGCTTGCATTCTGTACTCCATGGCACTGAGCACTCTACATGCAATATCTACACAGTTCCAAATCACACTGAGTAGTTATGTACACAACTTTACCACGAAATGCATTGAATAGAAAGTAAAGCATTGAACAAAATGGAGTGTCAAGTACAATTTCGCTGGAAACTAGTATGTGCTAACATGATGTAAACCTTATTATTATACTCACTATATGATTTAGAATAGTCTGCAAACAATTATATGAGTGTGCTACCTAAGCTCCAGAATTTACTTTCAGTAACAACACATTTTCTACATAGTGCAACATCAGAGTTTGCACTACTAAAGCAAGTCAATGGCTGTTCCATTTCAAATGGTACCAGGTAGGTTCCTCAATTCAGCTTGCATTGGTGTATTCCATGGCACTGAGCACTCTACATGCAATATCTGTGCAGTTTCAAATCACACTGAGTAGTTATGTGCACAACCTTACCACGAAATGCATTGAATAGAAAGTAAAGCATTGAACACAATGGAGTGTCAATTAAAATTTCGCTGAAAACTAGTATGTGCTAACATGATGTAAACCTTATTATTATACTCACCATATGATTTAGAATCGTCTGCAAACAATTTTATGTGTGTGCTACCTAAGCTCCAGAATTTACTTTCAGTAACAACACATTTTCTACATGGTGGAACATTAGACTTTGCAGTACTAAAGCAAGTCCATGGCTGTTCCATTCCAAATGGTACCAGGTAGATTCCTATATTCAGCTTGCATTCTGTACTCCATGGCACTGAGCACTCTACATGCAATATCTACACAGTTCCAAATCACACTGAGTAGTTATGTACACAACTTTACCACGAAATGCATTGAATAGAAAGTAAAGCATTGAACAAAATGGAGTGTCAAGTACAATTTCGCTGGAAACTAGTATGTGCTAACATGATGTAAACCTTATTATTATACTCACCATATGATTTAGAATCGTCTGCAACCAATTTTATGTGTGTGCTACCTAAGCTCCAGAATTTACTTTCAGTAACAACACATTCTCTACATAGTGGAACATTAGAGTTTTTGGTACTAAAGCAAGTCAATGGCTGTTCCATTCCAAATGGTACCAGGTAGGTTCCTATATTCAGCTTGCATTGGTGTACTCCATGGCACTGAGCACTCTACATGCAATATCTACACAGTTCCAATTCACATGGAGTAGTTAGGTACACAACCTTACCACGAAATGCATTGAATAGAAAGTAAAGCTTTGAACACAATGGAGTGTCAAGTACAATTTTGGTGAAAACAAGTATCTGCTAACATGATGTAAACATTATTATACTCACCATATGATTTAGAATCGTCTGCAACCAATTTTATGACTGTGCTACCTAAGCACCAGAATTCACTTTCAGGAACAACGCATTCTCTACATAGTGGAACATTAGAGTTTGCAGTACTAAAGCAAGTCAATGGCTGTTCCATTCCAAATGGTACCATGTAGGTTCTTATATTCAGCTTGCATTGGTGAACTCCATGGCACTGAGCACTCTACATGCAATATGTACACAGTTCCAAATCACATGGAGTAGTTAGGTACACAACCTTACCACGAAATGCATTGAATAGAAAGTAATGCATTGAACACAATGGAGTGTCAAGTACAATTTTGGTGAAAACAAGTATGTGCTAACATGATGTAAACCTTATTATTATACTCACCATATGATTTAGAATTGTCTGCAACCAATTATATGAGTTTGCTACCTAAGCTCCAGAATTTACTTTCAGGAACAACACATTTTCTACATAGTGCAACATTAGAGTTTGCAGTGCTAAAGCAAGTCAATGGCTGTTCCATTCCAAATGGTACCAGGTAGGTTCCTCAATTCAGCTGGCATTGGTATATTCCATGGCACTGAGCACTCTACATGCAATATCTGCGCAGTTCCAAATCACACTGAGTAGTTATGTACACAAATTTACCACGAAATGCATTGAATAGAAAGTAAAGCATTGAACACAATGGAGTGTCAAGTACAATTTCGCTGAAAACTAGTATGTGCTAACATGATTTAAACCTTATTATTATACTCACCATATGATTCAGAATCGTCTGCAACCAATCTTATGTGTGTGCTTCCTAATCTCCAGAATTTACTTTCAGTAACAACACATTCTCTACAGGGTGGGACATTAGAGTTTGCAGTACTAAAGCAAGTCAATGGCTGTTCCATTCCAAATGGTACCAGGTAGGTTCCTCAATTCAGCTGGCATTGGTATATTCCATGGCACTGAGCACTCTACATGCAATATCTGCGCAGTTCCAAATCACACTGAGTAGTTATGTACACAAATTTACCACGAAATGCATTGAATAGAAAGTAAAGCATTGAACAGAATGGAGTGTCAAGTACAATTTCGCTGAAAACTAGTATGTGCTAACATGATTTAAACCTTATTATTATACTCACCATATGATTCAGAATCGTCTGCAAGCAATTTTATGTGTGTGCTTCCTAATCTCCAGAATTTACTTTCAGTAACAACACATTCTCTACATGGTGGGACATTAGAGTTTGCAGTACTAAAGCAAGTGAATGGCTGTTCCATTCCAAATGGTACCAGGTAGGTTCCTATATTCAGCTTGCATTGGTGTATTCCATGGCACTGAGCACTCTACATGCAATATCTACACTGTTCCAAATCACCCTGAGTAGTTATGTGCACAACCGTACCACGAAATGCATTGAATAGAAAGTAAAGCATTGAACACAATGGAGTGTCAATTAAAATTTCGCTGAAAACTAGTATGTGCTAACATGATGTAAACATTATTATTATGCTCACCATATGATTTAGAATAGTCTGCAAACAATTTTATGAGTGTGCTACCTAAGCTCCAGAATTTACTTTCAGTAACAACACATTCTCTACATAGTGGAACATTAGAGTTTGCAGTACTAAAGCAAGTCCATGGCTGTTCCATTCCAAATGGTACCAGGTAGATTCCTATATTCAGCTTGCATTCTGTACTCCATGGCACTGAGCACTCTACATGCAATATCTACACAGTTCTAAATCACACTGAGTAGTTATGTACACAACTTTACCACGAAATGCATTGAATAGAAAGTAAAGCATTGAACAAAATGGAGTGTCAAGTACAATTTCGCTGGAAACTAGTATGTGCTAACATGATGTAAACCTTATTATTATACTCACCATATGATTTAGAATCGTCTGCAACCAATTTTATGTGTGTGCTACCTAAGCTCCAGAATTTACTTTCAGTAACAACACATTCTCTACATAGTGGAACATTAGAGTTTTTGGTACTAAAGCAAGTCAATGGCTGTTCCATTCCAAATGGTACCAGGTAGGTTCCTATATTCAGCTTGCATTGGTGTACTCCATGGCACTGAGCACTCTACATGCAATATCTACACAGTTCCAATTCACATGGAGTAGTTAGGTACACAACCTTACCACGAAATGCATTGAATAGAAAGTAAAGCTTTGAACACAATGGAGTGTCAAGTACAATTTTGGTGAAAACAAGTATCTGCTAACATGATGTAAACATTATTATACTCACCATATGATTTAGAATCGTCTGCAACCAATTTTATGACTGTGCTACCTAAGCACCAGAATTCACTTTCAGGAACAACGCATTCTCTACATAGTGGAACATTAGAGTTTGCAGTACTAAAGCAAGTCAATGGCTGTTCCATTCCAAATGGTACCATGTAGGTTCTTATATTCAGCTTGCATTGGTGAACTCCATGGCACTGAGCACTCTACATGCAATATGTACACAGTTCCAAATCACATGGAGTAGTTAGGTACACAACCTTACCACGAAATGCATTGAATAGAAAGTAATGCATTGAACACAATGGAGTGTCAAGTACAATTTTGGTGAAAACAAGTATGTGCTAACATGATGTAAACCTTATTATTATACTCACCATATGATTTAGAATTGTCTGCAACCAATTATATGAGTTTGCTACCTAAGCTCCAGAATTTACTTTCAGGAACAACACATTTTCTACATAGTGCAACATTAGAGTTTGCAGTGCTAAAGCAAGTCAATGGCTGTTCCATTCCAAATGGTACCAGGTAGGTTCCTCAATTCAGCTGGCATTGGTATATTCCATGGCACTGAGCACTCTTAATGCAATATCTGCGCAGTTCCAAATCACACTGAGTAGTTATGTACACAAATTTACCACGAAATGCATTGAATAGAAAGTAAAGCATTGAACACAATGGAGTGTCAAGTACAATTTCGCTGAAAACTAGTATGTGCTAACATGATTTAAACCTTATTATTATACTCACCATATGATTCAGAATCGTCTGCAACCAATCTTATGTGTGTGCTTCCTAATCTCCAGAATTTACTTTCAGTAACAACACATTCTCTACAGGGTGGGACATTAGAGTTTGCAGTACTAAAGCAAGTCAATGGCTGTTCCATTCCAAATGGTACCAGGTAGGTTCCTATATTCAGCTTGCATTGGTGTATTCCATGGCACTGAGCACTCTACATGCAATATCTACACTGTTCCAAATCACCCTGAGTAGTTATGTGCACAACCTTACCACGAAATGCATTGAATAGAAAGTAAAGCATTGAACACAATGGAGTGTCAATTAAAATTTCGCTGAAAACTAGTATGTGCTAACATGATGTAAACCTTATTATTATGCTCACCATATGATTTAGAATAGTCTGCAAACAATTTTATGAGTGTGCTACCTAAGCTCCAGAATTTACTTTCAGTAACAACACATTCTCTACATAGTGGAACATTAGAGTTTGCAGTACTAAAGCAAGTCCATGGCTGTTCCATTCCAAATGGTACCAGGTAGATTCCTATATTCAGCTTGCATTCTGTACTCCATGGCACTGAGCACTCTACATGCAATATCTACACAGTTCCAAATCACACTGAGTAGTTATGTACACAACTTTACCACGAAATGCATTGAATAGAAAGTAAAGCATTGAACAAAATGGAGTGTCAAGTACAATTTCGCTGGAAACTAGTATGTGCTAACATGATGTAAACCTTATTATTATACTCACCATATGATTTAGAATCGTCTGCAGCCAATTTTATGTGTGTGCTACCTAAGCTCCAGAATTTACTTTCAGTAACAACACATTCTCTACATAGTGGAACATTAGAGTTTTTGGTACTAAAGCAAGTCAATGGCTGTTCCATTCCAAATGGTACCAGGTAGGTTCCTATATTCAGCTTGCATTGGTGTACTCCATGGCACTGAGCACTCTACATGCAATATCTACACAGTTCCAATTCACATGGAGTAGTTATGTACACAACCTTACCACGAAATGCATTGAATAGAAAGTAAAGCTTTGAACACAATGGAGTGTCAAGTACAATTTTGGTGAAAACAAGTATCTTCTAACATGATGTAAACCTTATTATTATACTCACCATATGATTTAGAATAGTCTGCAAACAATTTTATGAGTGTGTCTACCTAAGCTCCAGAATTTACTTTCAGTAACAACTCATTTTCTACATAGTGCAACATTAGAGTTTGCAGTACTAAAGCAAGTCAATGGCTGTTCCATTTCAAATGGTACCAGGTAGGTTCCTCAATTCAGCTTGCATTGGTGTATTCCTTGGCCCTGAGCACTCTACATGCAATATCTACACAGTTCCAATTCACATGGAGTAGTTAGGTACACAACCTTACCACGAAATGCATTGAATAGAAAGTAAAGCTTTGAACACAATGGAGTGTCAAGTACAATTTTGGTGAAAACAAGTATCTGCTAACATGATGTAAACATTATTATACTCACCATATGATTTAGAATCGTCTGCAACCAATTTTATGACTGTGCTACCTAA